>NC_039246.1:28488779-28788779 GCF_003368295.1 Carassius auratus | reverse complement strand
TTCATCTTGATATTGTCACTGTCAGATAACATTGATTGAAAGGAATGTAATGGATAACAATCAACCAAAGAGTATTCAGCTGTTAAATTTAAGTACACAATTAGATAATACCAATTTAGGTCAACCAATTACCAAGCAATGTTTAATTTAGTTTAGTCTGTGGTGTCAAAAGATTGTACTAGTAATTAAAGAAAAAAACACTTACACTATGAAAAATGTTCCGTAAAAATTTAGGGTAATATAACATCAGTTGTGGTTGCCGGAATTGAAGTGTTAAAAAAAATATATGGTTGCAACATTTTAGGTTTTAACTTAAATTTACAGTCAAATACCATCCAAAACTGATATAATTTCAATATACCAACCTACTGAAGTACTGAAATTTGTTTTGGTAATAAGTGTCACATGATGAACCAAAGCCTATCACAAGCAGCATGAAACTGAAATAATGCAATAAGCATTAACAACATGAGATGTAACATTCAAACCTAATGTACAAAATTTATAAGAAAAAAATAAGAAAAAACTGTTATTTAAAACAAACAAAAAAACTCTGTGAATGTCAATTTGTGGTTATTGTAAATTATACTTTTTCACTTCCAAAAACGGTATACTACCATAAAATTACATGTAATGTCTAATACGGTTTTCACCGTATATAGTAGGGAAATTTACCGTTAACCATTTAACAGGTTTTTGCCGTAACATTTTTACAGTCTTTTATTGTTAAATTAAGTAATTTTTTACAGCATACATTTATGAACTAGTGTACTGCATCCTCAAAAAAAATATATATATATATATAAAAAATGATATCTGGTGTCTGAATAATCTTTGGTTTGACTGTATATCAGACTGTATATATTTTAGTTTTGACTGACTCAAAGACCACTTATTAATGCCAACTCTGAAAATAATTAACAAAATTTCAGGATCTGCTAGTAATAATAAATAATGATTATTATAAATGCAAACACTTTTGGTTTTGCCCCCATTTTCATGAAATGAACTCAAAGATCTACTTTTTTTTTATATTGTGGCCAGCCTAAGGCACACCTGTGCAATAATCATGCTATCTAATCAGCATCTTGACATGCCACACCTGTGAGGTGGATGGATTATCTCGGCAAAGGAGAAGTGCTCACCAACACAGATTTAGACAGATTTGTGTAAAATATTTGAAAGAAATTGGCCTTTTGTGTACATAGTCTTAGATCTTTGAGTTCAGCTCATTAAAAATGGGGGCAAAAACAAAAGTGTTAGATTTATAAATTTTGTTCAGTGTATATTCAAAATGGTATTGTAAATGCTTGTTCATACATGACTTCCTTCTCCCCATGCCACACTAACACTGTCTTTTGGTTCAGTCCAGAGCAGAGCGGTGTGTGCTTGTGGCATCATCACAGGAGAGCAGAGCGGAGCTGATGACATAACTTAAGCCTGCTTTACTCCACACCCGGAATCAGCACACAGCTGCAATTCCCTGTATTTCAGATTACACTACGTCATCATTTTAAACTCCCTCTCTTACACACGCATGCACACACAAGTGCAGACAGACATACGACACGCACACGAGTATTGTGGTGACATCACTACATTTCTGCCATTCCCCCAAACACATGTGGACAAACATATAAACAATGACATCATGGATTTTACCACTGGCCTGATTTTCACACAGAAAAAAAAAAACAGCTTACAACCACAAGGAAGTTAGAATGTTCCATCATTACTACAAACAGAAACCACAGAGCAGAACAAAAAGCCAAAACCAGGGGAGCTGCCAAAGACAGAAACAGACACTGTTGCAATAAATTCTTCATTCGTTTTAAATATAAATTCTTTTTTTATTGTTTATTTTTTTGGAGAATAAAGCCAGCATACATGACTTACAATAACTATATATAAGCCAGGGTTTGCATTAATAAGAAAAAAATAAAATAAAAAAACTCCACATTTATACACATATAGGTCCCCACAGTATCTGTTTTCCAGATTGTATATTATGATTATACCAAATCGAGGACTCTTTTGCAAATTTGCTAGAACATCCAATGAATTTGCAAACATCGCACAAAATTTTAAGAGAGTTACCCACAATTGTATTGTCAAACCTAAGGGCTTTCTTAGATAAACCAATAAATAACATATCTTGTAGTCAATGTGGATGTACAGCAGATGTGTCTATGTGGCGCCAAGTAATCTCAAAGTTTAACTCCAACCAAGTCTTAATAGAGCGCAGCTGATATGCCCAGAAATATAGTTGAATGTTAGGAAATGCCAAACCTCCTTTGGCAGGACTTCTCTGTAATGTTTTAAAGTGAATTCTTGGATGTTGGTTGTTCCAAATGAATTTAGTTATAATGGAATTCATCTCTTTGAAAAAAGTTTTATATGGAGAAAGAGGAATCATGGAAAATAAAAACAGAGGCCTAGGAAGAACATTTATTTTAATGTTTGCAGTCCTACCTTGCAAAGAAAGTAATAATGCGTCCCCATCTCTCTAGGTCTCGTCTAATATTATTGAATAAGGAACTATAATTTTGCTTGACCACAGCCTAAAGTGAGGGAAGGATTTGAATTACCAAGTATGTGAATGCATTAGTAACTGTGATTGAGGACAACACAGATGCAGTATCGCACAGCATGGACAGTGGCAATAGTACCAGTTTCTCCCAATTCATTTTATAACCACTTACTTTACTAAAATCGTTGAATATTTTAAGACATTAAAAAATAAATTGGGGAAGAAATATTAGACAGACACAGTAAAATATCATCAGCAAAAAGAGAAATGTGGTGTTTCAAGTTGTCTGTAGTAATGGGGGACATTATATGATCCTGACGAATTGCTTGTGCCAGAGGCTCTAACGTGAAGGCAAACAGCAATGGTGACAATGGGCAGCCCTTCTTGTGCCTCTGTCAGCAGAAAAGCACTCGAGCAACTCATCCCTGTTGAAACCCGTGCAAAAGAATTTGTATAGAGAGTTTGTACCATATGTATAAAATGTGGGACCAAATCCAAAACATTTCAAAACTGACCAAAGATACGTCCACTCGACCTGATCAAAGGCTTTCTCTTCATCTAGCAAGAGATAGCACATTGATCATCAATTGGATTGGGCATGTCTATGATATTCTAAAGACGTCTGACATTATACATAGCACAGCATCCCTTTTAATATAAATTCTTTAATACTGTAAAAGGGAATATAAAGTGAATTATATTATGATTAAATCTATTAGCTACAAACATCGTAAACATGTCTTTTTAGGCAAGAACCACACGTCATGTAGGCTAATAAAATGTTTAATGGGACAAAAATTGCATTTAATGTGATTAAAATGTAATTAAAACATTATAAATGGATAATTATATAGGCCTAACACTTCGTTCTCATGTTTATTCAAACAGTGAATAAATCGTGTACAGGACTGACATTATCACTAACTTCGTTCTATCGCATGTATTGTTATAATCACTGAAATTGAACACACTGCAAAACGAACTGCAAAAGCATTCGACAAAGCGAATGAGTTTCTGCGATGACTCATCTGAACTCAGCTCTGAAACTCTCAGGCCAATCAGAGAGTCTCTGATTGGCCACTGCATTCCTAAGCTCAACAGAATCGGGTGTGATTGGTTATAATTTGCAACACTGTAAAAACGCCTAAAAATGAAATATGGTGCAACATGAGCAAATCTTAATTTAATGCTGTGGTCAACACTTTCTATTCATTTCAACTTTTTATCAACCGACGTAATAGATATAATTTGTTTGTGCAGAGGCATTTTTGTACAATTTAGTGACATGTTTGCCTCAAGCCCCCTTGGCCAGGGGAAAGTTCAGCCTTACACATGCTTCGCCTATCCGTGTTGGTAACCATCATTCCCTGATGGAGGGAACAGATGTTGTGTCCTTCATGTCACAACACAACAAATTGCCTCTGAGTGGGTTGAGATGCTCCTCGACTTTCTCGAATTCTCGAATTCTGCCCACCTTATTTTATTGGCCTTTTATCAAAGATGTCAGAGGTGTTTGGGCTACCAACAGTGACCCCAGTGTCATTAACTCAACACAAAGTATCCATTACCTCCATCAGGGAATGAAGGTTACCATACGTAACAGAGATGGTTTTAGCGCCATAGAGAAACATTGGAAGATCCGAAGCTTGCATCGTTTTTATGGGGTATTTGCTTTATAATGGAAAAACGACGTTCCCGGGGTACTTTTAACACTGATTCCAGGTATCCTGAGAGGATGTGCAATGGAATTGCTTTTATTCTATTTCTTAAACCCAAAGAAAAAGGACCAAAATGTACCAAAGCATTTATTTTTTGGTTGTTATACTCTCATTAAGTTTACAATTTTCATCTGCTCAAGCAGAAAGTTAATGTCGTCTTGTGCTTCAGCAAGGTATATCTGGCTAAAATGAGCTAAAGTTAAAGTTAGTGTGTCCATGCTAAAGTACAAACCTAAATAGCGGACTGTTCTTGCGTCTTATACAGTGTAGGGCAAAAACAAACAGACAAAGGTCAACATTTCACTGTTTCTTCATATTAAATTGATTAAATGTTAATTAATTTAATCGTACCCTGCGATACAGTGTTGATCCAGGATGTTGTCATCCACGATCATGATGAACGTAACATGCATTCTCTCCCACTTGCATTCTGATCTGTAAACCCTCACTTCCAAATAAATGCCCACAATATTTATTTTAAAATCTTTTTTATATCCCTCCATTTAGCAACTGTTTGTCCGAGTTCGCAACAGAAACTAAGGGGGCGGGGCTTACAGATAGGTCTATTGCGCTGCACAATTGGCACATGACATCTGACATATGTGGCCATGCATGAGAAAAAAAATGAGTGGCCAGATAGAAAACAGTATATGGGGCCTTTAAGAGCATTGGAAACTCTGACATACTACATCACTCACAAGAGCAGCTCATGCTGACATTGTCAAGGAATGATAGTGAACTGATTGCAAAACAATGAAGGAGAAAACAGATGCACGCAGCTCCCTCTACATTCAGAAATCTCTGAACGTTTGGAGCAATCTTCAAAAGGATGGGAGCAATTCACAGAAGGATTGTATCAATTTTCCACAGGTGAAAGGGAGAGCTTTTTACTATTCACAGCTTGACGGCTCATGGACCCCTGGGAAAAGCTGCATGGAGGAAGGAGAAAAAGAGAAAGAGAGACAGAGAGAGAGAGAGAGAGAGAGAGAGAGAGAGAGAGAGAGAGAGAGAGAGAGAGAGAGAATAAAATACAGGAATAAGCACCTAAACGAGGCATAACGTTTTTTAAGAGGTGGAAAACAAATGGACCAATGCAGTATAGACACACACAGAGGATTACAAACACACTCAGACAACACTGGGATTACAGAGAAGCACACATGCCTCCAAAAACACACGTCACAGGATTACACCAGCACTCTTTGCGACATCCATCATGGTTTTCCAGGCAAAGCTGAGGGCATCAGCAGCGACAATGACATCATGCCATGGCCTAATGCAATCTTTCCACTTCCGCTGCAGTGATGCAACTGCATGTGCGATACGCAAATTACACACTGTTCACGCAGACTGAGCAATGCTTCAGAGACTGCGATTCTGAGAAATGCAAATGCTGGGTTTATCTATTTTTATCTGCTACACACTAGCTCAACTAAAAGGAAGAGTTCTGTCTAAAATGAAATCGAATCTTTACAACAGTTTATAGTGACTATGGAGTGTCAAGCTTCAAAAAGGACAGGAATTAAAAAGCACACACACTAACAAAAATTATAATATGACTAGTTCACTATATTCTGAATGTAGCCTAATACTTAAACAATTATTTGTGTTTGTGTCCCTCACACAAAGCTATCGTACATCTTCATGATCAAATACATTGGCCACATTTGAAAATATGTATACAAATATGTATACAGATATGCACACTACTCAAATTGCATATAATAATAATAATAATATTAATAATAATTTCAAAATATACATGATCAACAAAAAAAATAAACATAACACCATACACGTGAAAAGAAAATATATTTTTAAGATGATAAACATCATACACAATTTATTAGCACATTGTAGACATGCACATACAAAAAATAATTAAGTAATTGTTATATTTTTTATACAAAATTTAATCTTATTTAGAACTAGCTTTTATTTTTATATTTGTTGTTGTTCTTTTATTAGTTTGAATAATTTTGTTATGTACTTTTCAATTTGTATATTTATATTTAGCTTTAAATTGTTATTTCATATTTTTTAAACATTATTATTATTAACATTATTATTGTTATTATTATTTTACTTTATTCATGTATTTTTTTATTCTCCAGGAGATTCACTATTCTTTGAACACATAGCTGAGGATTATTTAGAGACAGTTAGACACAGGCATGTAGTTTATTTAAAGGGCCATTTTACACACTTAGTGGGGGGTCTGGCCCTACAGTGACACAAAGAAAAAAAAAAAAAAATCAATAAAAGCACCGACATTTTGTTTTTCATTCCATTAAACTTCACACCAGTAAAGACTCTCTGAAACAATATTTTGTTGGATTTGTGGAAAACTTTACAAAATATTTAATCAAACTGTGGCATATTGGATTAGAATCACACGGTTTTTCAAAGGCTTCAAAAAGCTCCATGTCCCAGATCTGAGTTGGGGGAGAAAGAGTCAGACTGACCCAGCTGACTGAAGTGGAGTTGGAAAAGTAGGTGGGCGCCACAGAGTGCTAGAAGAGCCAATGGCCCAGTCTGACAAATCACTTCAGCAATCAGGTCAAAGACAAACCGCAGCGGACATGCACACACAAGCACACTCGTACAAACTCAATTACACTCTCTCTGTCTCTCACACATGCACAGGGTGCAAATTGCAGGGGGTGGGGGTCTTAAAACTACATATTATTTTGCAACGCTCACAAACAGAAGTTGCATCTCCCTGAGGAGGTAACCATAGAAACAGAATGCTGCTCAAACACTCTCCGTTGTGATTAGTATAAGGCAGTAAGGGGACAAAACATGACAACCACTGTCATTACTTTTAACTTTATTTGTATAATATTTTACAAAAAATTATATGATAAACACTAAAGGCATCAAATGACAATTTGTGGGTTAAAATATGAACCTTTACAGGAAAGTTACCAACTGATTATCTGCAAACACTATCTAATTCTAATAAAAAAACAATGAACATTATTAAAACAATATTAAATTATTAATAATCTAGATTTGCAAAATGTAAAAGTTATTATGGTTCCTTTTTTGTGTAGAGTGGATCAGCTAATGGTAAGGTGTTTATCTAATTTCTACAAATTAGGCAATTTAACAGTTATATGGGTTGGATTTAGTTTTTTTGCCATTGAGATGCCTGATGGGGGAAAAGGTCTCATTTAATCTGAATTCACCCTTAAATAAAATAAGTAAAAAAAATACATAAATGAATAAATAAAACACAAATCAATCAATCAGTAACTACATAAATAAAGAAATACAAAAACCTATTTACTTCATTTTATACAGTTTTTATAACTGATGGTGTCCCCAAAAGGAGGTTTTGACAATTTTAGATCACTTCAAATTCACACACACAAACACACAACCAATCACACCCATAAAGCCATAGCTCTTCACTTTGATTGGCAGGCAGTTTCTAAATAAGGAGGCTTTGCATGATGGAGAGATTGTGGTGTCATTTCTTCCAGAGAGTGAAGAAATTTACCCATCATGCTGCACAGTGTTCCGTATAGGAACACAACACATACAATTCACCCTCTCTAGAAATAGCTGGAAACTTCAGGCAAGTGGGAAGTGGAGTGCACAATCTCTTCTCCTCACAGCGGGACTAAAATCAGCTCAGTGGACGAATTCAATCACGACTCTAATAAAATGCATGGAAATGTGGGGGTGCGTTTCAGTCCGTGAACCCGACTTTGAATAATCTCCTCAAACGGAACAAAACAGTTCCCAACCCAAGTGTCTGCCATTAGCAATTTCTCTTCATTATAAAGAAATTGAGAGATTGAGAGCAATGACATCATCACCAGTAACATTGGCTTGGAGCATCACAACGACACGGTGGAGCAAGTGTTTATGCTTTTCCTTGGCATTGAGCCCATGCAGACTGTGGCTTTTAGACTGGCTTGGTTGAGTGGAGGCCAAAACCACAGCCATTCCACAGTGGAATGAAAGTTAGCACTAGTATACTAAAAACAATATTTACTGCCATTTTGGTACACACAAAGTCCTGAAGTAACTTTTTGCCACACCTGCCAATGGCGAGTGAACCGAGAAAACAATTCCTGTCATGAAACTGAGGCAAGTACAGGTCACGTGTCACGTGCACCATCACACACAGACTGTCTCTAGGTGATCAAAATCATAAAATGTGATGGGAACAACACCTGCCATAATAATGACAAAAGGTGTTATGGCTCACTCATTGCAATTTTGTTTCTCACACTTAATACAGACAAAATTCCATCATCAAAATTCAAACATCTAATGATTCCATTCCATTTTTCCATTCCAAGAAGTAGAATTTGACAGAAAATGTGGGTTAAAAATTAAGAATAAATTAAATTAGCCAAGTTTTTACAAATGTACTCTAGTCATGTTGGATTCAATGTTAATTTTAAATTAATCTAAAACTATTACTAATTGGATTACAAATAATGCTGAAAAAAAAAATATTATTTCAAAATTACCGAAATTAGAATGCTGCCTTTAAACTGAAATCATGATGAAGTGCTAAAATTACTAAAAATAATAAATTTAGTTTCTAGATAGAAATATTAAAATATTTAAATAAAAACGACAAAAGCACATCACAATTGCTAAAACCTAAACTACAATAAAAAATGAAAAATAAAAAATAACTATTTCGAAATATTATTGAATACTACAATAGTTTAAGATCACTGGTTGGTTTATTATTTTTTCAAATTTTTTTTATATATATATACACACAAATACATATGGGAGTCGCACCACATGAGATTGTTTTTAATGATCAGCAGATGTTCATTTCGGACACTGCACGCACCCTGTCAAAGAAATTTCAATCTATGATACAGACAAATCCTGAAGTGGTGAACATAGACACCCGCCTATCCAACTCTCTTCCCCTCCCTCTCTACACCCTCACATCCCGTGGGATCAGTCGACTATTTAAATTGAATTCCACATCATTCCAAGAAGCGTCCTCCCTCCTCTGTGACAGATGCGGATGGTTTATTCTAATTGGCACGAAAGGCAGAATTTACTTAGTGAGCATGATCATACTGCCGTCTCAGCTAATGACTATAATAGCAAGCAGACACTATGGGACTAGCTCTCTCTTTCTGACACACACACACACACACACTCCTCCTGTAGGCCAAGCTCTAACAATCACATTTATAGAAGAACAGAAATCATTTAAGCTATGGTCCAGGTTGCTGATATAAGCTCCAAAACTATAACAGCTTCCGTTACCAGCAGGAGAATTTGCTAGACATTACATGTTTTTTTTGTGCTTATAGTGTCGAACATACATGTGTATGTAATAACTGCAATAACTGCAATCAAGCATTTGTGATAACTGGCAATGAGTCTTTCAAATCACTGTGGAGGAATTTTTGTCCACTCTTCTTTACAGAATTGTATTAATACACACACTGAAGGGTCATGTCACAGTATCTTGTTCAGATTTAAGTCTTTGACTTGGCCACTCCAAAACATTCATTTTTATTTTTATTTTGTTTTTCCTGAGGCATCCAGAGGTGAACTTGCTTGTGTGTTTGGGATCATTGTCCTGCTGCATAACCCAAGTGTGCTTGAGATTGAGGTCACAAACTGACAGCCGGACATTCTCCTTCAGGATTTTCTGATAGACTGCAGAATTCATGGTTCCATCAATTACAGCAAGTCGTCCAGCTCCTGAAGCTTCAAAGCAGACCCTCTTATACCACCTCCATGTTTGACTGTTGATATGATGTTCTTTTTATGAAATGCTGTGTTGGTTTTACGCCAGATGTAACAGGACACACATCCTCCAAAAAGTTAAACTTTTGTCTCATCAGCCCACAGAATATTAGCCCAAAATTCATGAGGATAATCAAGATATTTTTAGCAAATGTGAGACATGCCTTTGTGTTCTTTTGGGTCAGCAGTGGCTTTTGCCTTGGAACTCTCCCATGGATGCCGTTTTTCCCAGTCTCTTTCTTATTGTTGAATCATGAATACTAATATGAATCGAGGCCTGCAGCTCTTTAGATGTTGTTCTGTGTTCTTTTAAGCGCTCTTGGAGTAATTTTGGTGGGCTGGCCACACCTGGGTTGGTTCACCATTGTTCCAAGTTTTCTCCATTTGTGGATAATGGTTCTGACCATGGTTCGCTGGAGTCCCAAAGCCTTAGAAATGGCTTTATAAACCTTTTCAGACTGATACATGCCAACTATTTTGTTTCTCATCTGTTCTTGAATTTCTTTAGATTGTGGCATGATGTTTTGCTCTTCAAGCATGCTTCAGTTGTGGCAAGTGAAATTTAATTCAGCTTTCTAAAATAATGTTGTTAATCAGTTCTTTGATGGTTTAAAAGAAGGGGGCAAATAATTTTTCACGTAGAGCCAGGTAGGTTTGAACAGTTTTATTCCCTTAATAAATTAAATTGTCATTTAAAAACTGCATTTTGTATTTACTTGCATAATCTGTGTAATATTCACATTAGTTTGATGATCTGAATTTTTAAAGTGAAAAATAAGCAAAAAAAGGAAGGGGGCAGCAAAAAAAAACTTTATGGTGTGTGTGTGTGTGTGTATATATATGCATATAAAACTATATATGTACTCTAACCACAAATGCATTCCTTCCAGCATCACTAAAACAATGTTCAAAAGGCAAGTTATCGATCACAACAGTTCATCAACATTGAAGAAAATGTACAACAGTTGAAGTGCCGCCACATCATGCAGAGATATCATATTATAGCCACTTCAAATATGATGATCATAAACCTCTCAGTGATGCAAGACACAAAGTCGAGGGCAACGGTTGTTTTCCTCGTGTGACACCTTCTCATGCACGTAGTGCACAACTTTCCATAAACATTTCATACCAATGTCAGTTTGTGGTTGAAAAATTACCAGTGCGAAATGCCATAAGTAGAACATTTCAAAGAAACATGGAATTTTCTGCCAATTAACTGTTAAAACATTGATTTTTGTTATGATTAAGTAATAGATTTAGCACGTACAGTTTTGGAGAACTGCATACAGGAATTGTGCAACAGGTCTCTGCTTGTGGACTTGCGTTAAACGCCATTCATTTTCCATTGGGGAATGATTAAGTCACACAAGCTAAACTTTAATTGAGGTTTA
Organism: Carassius auratus; assembly: GCF_003368295.1. Lineage (NCBI taxonomy): Eukaryota > Metazoa > Chordata > Actinopteri > Cypriniformes > Cyprinidae > Carassius > Carassius auratus. Next base: position 28,777,389 of record NC_039246.1, on the reverse strand, counting down.
GACCTTGTATGCTGAAGACAGCAGACTGCAACAGATTAAAGGTTAGGTCTGGAGCCAGCACCTGTAATCAAAAGATTTTTCCATTGTAAAAAAAAAAAAAACATCTCTCCTGAAATGCAGTCCAATTCAAGATAACAGGCCATTTTTGATTTGCTTTTCAATGTACTTTTACAGCACTGTAACCATTTTATGGTTCAAGAGCCCTTTTTCTGGGTCAAACTTACTTGCAGCCAGCGAACTGCATGTTAAATGTACATTTCCTGTAAAGGATTACAATAAAATAAAATAAAATGATTTTGCAAAAAGTAAATAAGGTTGCTATTTTCTTCTGTCACTTGAAATATGGCAGTGTCTTTCTGCCTTGACAATGTATACATAGCAAGGGCACAGAATTAAAAAAACAAATTCCTATCCAATGGTTGAATATGAAATATGACTACAAATATGCTGGAACACATTCCTTACAAGGGATTGAATGCACTTTGTTCTACAGAAAGGCCTTGAAATCAATCAAAGGTGCCTGGCTGAGGGAGGTTAATTCCATGGTGTGTGAGAGTAGACATATTAAAAGATCAGCAAGACATTTTCTTCTGTGTGAGTGCTGGAGAAATTTATTCTACAAGGACAACCTGTTAAATCACGTGCCAGGCTTGGAGAGTCCAGACAAAAGCTGCACCTAACAAACAAAATATACAGCCTTAAAGCACAGTCAATTTGAGTAGCAGCATCTGTGACATTCATAAATAAATGCTTTGTGTGTGTGTGTGTGTGTGTGTGTGTGTGTGTGTGTGTGTGTGTGTGTGTGTGTGTGTGTACATATATACCATTTTCCACTATAGACCTACTAATTATATTATTATACATAAATGTGTTCATGTCCTGTCTCTGTCTGTCTGTCTGTCTATCTATCTATCCATCTAATCTACCTATAATAAAAACTGGGCAAAGACCAAATAAAATAAAGACAGAAACCAAACTAGAGGTTCGAGAAAACTAGAGCAAAAATAAAAGACAGGAATTAGACTGGAGCAAAAATAACAAACACAAATAATACCTAATAAACTTCAAAGAACTAAATGCAAAGCTAGACAGACAAGGAGAGTACAATATAACTACTAATATGACTAGCTGACTGACAAGGAAATCTCTTACAAGGAGAAAACACAACAAACCAACAGAGACATTAGGGAAAGGGGCACAATCTAAAGGAGCAGAGCAAATGAGGATCAGGTGGACACAATCAAGTTAACGAGGACTAGACTAGGACTAAACAAGTGGGCGGGGTCTCTGGAAACAAGGCGGCAGGGTAAGAGGAGCACATGGCCAACAAAAACAAAGTCAAATCCATGTGCTCAGACACAAGACAAACAAACACATGCTAAACAAAGACAGAACAGACATGACCGTCAGGGCAAGATGCTGACAACTGGCTCCCCTAAATAACAAAACCATTTATAAATCCATTTGAGATTACTTTTTGTTAGCTCATCGTACACAATAACTAATGTAGAAGCAACCAGTGTTATACTTGCATTAAATGCTGGAGACTGAGAAGAGGAATCGAAATAAAGCAACTTAGGGGAGAGCAGCGAGAAATGATCTGAACTGGCTCAAAGACAGATACCCACTCTAAATGATGATGAGGACATGAAAAAGAAGAAAAAAAAAACAGCATGCCCGACTAATGTTCTGCATTTCATTCAGGATATTAGTATAACCTGGAACTTAACTAGGTCTGCAAAAACGTAAACGTTAGATCCAACAGTTGTACCCTTATGCTTTAACGGCTGTATGTGTTACAGTAGCTCTCTGCATTATTGATGCACGTTTTGACTCATGGTTTATTCAGGAAGTGATGCACTGAGTCATCTGCTCCACTGAGAGGGGTTTTATCAATCCCTCGTAGTGCTGTTTGGGTTACACCAAACGCCGATCCATCGCGAACCAGGTGTGGACTTGAGGGAATCGTGCCTCCCATTGTCACCTCCTCAAGCAATTAAATATGGGATAAACACACACTCATAGAGCACTCTGCTATAATGAGCTGCTCTAATTTCACAGCAGATGGAAAATGTCTCTTTTCTCGCTCCCTCTCATTGACTGTAGTCAGGCTGTGGCCTAGGATCGGGCAGGCCGTATCAAGTGATGTGGAAAGGGTGAAGTGGCTGGAGACTAGCTTAACCACAGTGGAAAAACTGCCTCAGCCCTCATCAATATTGCAGCCGTGCCTTCTGAAAACCAATACCAGCCAAAATATTCCATCTTGTCATTGGAAGAGCAGATCGAATGCCGTGCCTTGACATGCTAACATTGTCGCCTTACAAACGGTGATGTAAAGCCTGATGTATTATTCATTGTTTCTCCAGAGGAGGTGGTGCAGGGCTGACGGAGGAGGAGAAAAGGCCACGCAATGGAGGAGGTCAAGGAGAAGGGAGCGAAATGATGAAATGAAAGAAGTCATTTCAGACATGTCCCTCAAGGCTAATGGTCCCAGGGATGTGATAACTACAGAGAACCCAAATGCCACAGTAATTAGCAGGCCGGTTTAACCGCTAGTCAGGGCAGTAGTTGGTGGGTCACCAACGTCATACTGGCGGCAACTGGCCTTCGCGTGCACGGTTTCCTCAGAAACAGACTGATCTTCATTTCCATCCACTGACGAGTGGCCTGACCGCTGCCACTACATTAATCAATTATTCAGCAGCATTCTGTAATCACACAATACATACATCATCCCAGGACAGTGTGCAAGAGTATATTTTCCCGCAACAGATGTTGTGGTAATTGTGTCATATGTCATTGCATATGTGCAGGGCTGTGTGCCGGTTGGATCTGAATTGAGAGTACATTTGTAATATTTTGCATTAACTTTGAACTGAGGTAACTAGATGTTTAGGTTACACTTTATTTTAAGGTGTACTTGTTACAGTGCAATTATACTTAAGTACTGAGTAACAATAATAATTCACAATTATATGGCTAGGGTTAGGGTTTGGTTCTTGCATGAAATGATGCATAATATAGTGTTATTATTATATTAAGTACATGTAACAAGGATACCTTAAAAAAGTGTTACCAGTGTTTAATTTGAATGAAATTAGAGTGAAGTTTTTTTTTTTTTAAAGAATGAAAGAAGAAATAGAGTATGTATATAGAGCAATTCAGTACATTTGTCTTCCTGTCATTCAATTCAACATCCTGTGGGGCTCATGAATTAAAAATGGTTTAGTCCTTGTGGGGGATCACTGTTATACTATATTTAATAATACTGGCCAATAAATGATTTGGATTTTGTATTGTGCTGCACGGAATCATCTTGTAGTGCTTTATATTTTATGTTATTGAAAAAATAAAAATCTGCACAACAGACAGCAGTAGCTTAAAGGCAATGTCTGATAAATATATAATTCAATACTTAATGTAAGCAAACCTTCACCAACTTAGGATTCCCCTTTTTATGATTTAATCATAGTGTGATGCACAAGGGGAATTTTTAGGTGAAGGAGTAGGAAAACAGAGAAAGAACACGAACAACAGAGAAAATGACTGTATGTCTAGAGCAGAGTGTATCACCACAACCCTTTTTTCTTCACCAGATGGTACAATCCACATGCACTCAGATCAGAAGAATAACCATTAGTCACATTTGTCCAGATCATGTCCTGAGCACGACCCCTCCCCTGCTTCAAACAGCTATTATTTACTAGCTTATCTTTGCTTTCTTTCCCAAGGGGGGCAAAGGGGCAGGTGGGCAGACTGGTGGCACAGAGGGCCGTTTTACTGTAAACTACCTCCAAAAGCCTCCACTCATCAGAGGCTGATTGTTCTGGTTTCCCCTTTTCCTCCCATGAGGCATGAGTCTTTGGTTAGGATAGATTAAGCCAGAGTGTAAAGCGCTTGCGTGTCATGGCAGACTGTTGAACCAACACATACACACCCATAAAGGAAAATAACAAAATAACCTCTAAAGAAAACGAGCTTCAATTTCAGCAACTCATTTCCCCGAACAAGACCTGTTTATTATCCGGGCTAAATCCTCAGTTGATCTCGATTTTATGAGCCTCCGTCTGCTTTCGCAGTGGCTCTTACAGCTCTAATGGATGTTTGGCCATCATAATGACTCCCATTTCATAAATATCATGTGCTCTTGCCGCAGATGTGGAGTCGTTCCAGACAGACAGCACCTTCTGTGTGTGTGTGTGGGTGTACGCTTACATTAGTAAACATAGCGGCAGCATGTGTGTGCTTGTGTGTGTTGACTCAAGTTATTGATAGGGAGAGTGACTGGACTGTAAACAAGTTTGTTGATGTAATCATATTAGATCTCTGTTTTTCCTTCCACTTTGGAACTTTCAGTTCCTTTTCTTTTTACCACAAAGACATACAGCTAAGCATGAAGAGAGACCGGAGTCAGGGAAAACTCTACTCAGAATGATTCATCTTGTTCCAAACCTGTATGACCTTTCTTTCTTCCATGGAACAGAAAAAGAGATGTTTAGCAGAATGTTCATGCTGCTATTTTCCATACAATGAAAGTGAATGATGAACCTAAAAAGAATGTAAAGCTCCAAAAACAATAAAAATCATCATAAAAGTGACCACCTGTGTACTAAATTCCAAGTATTCCAATGCATTTTAAATTATAATTATAATGATATAGCCATAGCCTCACATCCCCTGCTCATCCTTTACTTTCATTGTAAGCAAAACTCTTCTTTTGGTTTATGGAAGACAAGAAACAAAACAGGTTTGGTTTGGAATGACATGAGGGTGAGTAATTGACAGAATTTTCATTTTTGCCTGGACTGTCCCTTTAAACATCATTAGGCTTTACTTGCACAGAGATTTAGGCAGACATACATTTTGGGCATGAAATAAAAATTCAATCTTACATGGCTGCTTAGATAGACAACACATATCTAGTCCAAAGTCACAAGGGACACCCACATACACAAACAGGTAGCTAGTCACAAGATCCACAGTTTTCCATAACCTCAAACTCAAACCACACCGATTGGTGATTATGTCATATAAGTCACAAGGTTAAAGCTAAAGTGCATCTGACAGAGTGAATCACATAAACTGTATTTCCACTGGGATGGGAACTTCCACACCAGTCAGTCCACAAATGTCAGCATCATCAAAAAATACCCCAAATGCCCATGCCTGATGATTTACTGACAGAGCATTATTTACAAGGCCCAGAAAGTATTTGGACATTTAAGCCACACTTACATAGTTATGGATACACTTAAATATATTTATATTTCTTTCTTTTTTTCAGCATACACATACCATATATAACACATACAGCTCCAAATTAAGACTTAAATTAAGAATTAAAATAAAATAAATAAAATAAAATTACTGCATTACAATTATTATTATTGTATATTATGTATATAGTAATTTTTCCAATATAAATGACCTACAGGATATAACATTTACAACATTTGGGCTATTTCTAGAAGTCTCCATTTATATTAATAATTGGCGTTTGAAATATCACCTTTTTTAATGTCATATTTCACAATTGTCATTTTATATAGTACATTTTCCACACACAATCACTGTATTAGAATATATATATATATAAAAGTATTTGGATATATATATTATATATATAATAAAATTGTGCGTGAAAAGTGAGTATGATTTAACTTAATTTGGCATGGATATTTCTAGCGATTTGTATAAAAAATTTAAAACTTAATAAAAAATAATTGGCTTAAATTTAGAAAACAAAAAGCACAGTGTTTTTTTGGGGGTTTTTTTGAAACGCATCTTCAGAATCCAAATACTTTTTGGGAGCCACTAAACATGCCATGTACACATGACTTCTAAACCACACTACATATGAACCCCTTTAAAACTTACTTGATAACTCTTTCAGAATCTTCTGACTGGTCGGATTGTCTCATGCAACATGAATTGTACATACAGCAAAAACAAAGAAGTTGTCCAGAAGACTGAGCGGGACTGAGGATGACAGACAGGCAGCTGTTGGGAGTTGCCCAGTTCTGATGAAGAGCCCCAGGTGGTGCGGCCGACAGCTGTGGAAACATAGGGGGAATTCCCACCGGCATTGAGGGAGATTTCCCTCCAAACTCTTTAGTACAGAAGCTTCCCAAATACAAACACTAGGCCACCGGATCCCAGCCGCACTCATTACTGAAGGAGCTTTCAGGCTGAGTCACGTAAAGGGTTTTGCATGTGTCAGAATGGAGAACTGACTTTTACAGAGTGTGAGCTCATTTCCAACAACTGTCATAGACGCAATGACAGATGCACAGCAGCATTCTTGACGCTAAACAACGAGAGGAATTCGCTTGTGCTGAGCTAAGCATTTACCTTCTATGGAGTTGACCCTGACAAACCAGATTCTTGGCACATAACAAACACACACACACACACGTGCACACAATCTAGTCATTCTGAGCTAGATCACGTGATCTAAGAGAAGCCAAAAGGGAGATAGGAGTGGAAGTTGGGGGATACCATATAGTGGAAAAGTCAAGCCTTGATCCAAACCCCTCTCCAAGACCTTGTAGATATTTAAAGAAATCATCCTGCTTGTAAATCAGACTTGAGTCACATTTCAGAGTTGTGCAAGGCTTTCACCCTTTTGGGGATCCCTTTCCTACCAGTAATGCAAAGAGACACTTTTCAAGAGAGCTGGGAGTTCCATAAATACATGGACATTCCCATTCAGTATTCTTTGTAAATAAAATCTACAATAAGCAGATCACACGTATATTCTTTGCTCTTTATATCGTAGGGTTCTCGAGACCATCCATGCAAAGCCACTTTGCTTCTTTGTATCTATAAAAGGGAATTTTCTCTTTCTTCTTATCAGAGTCCAGCCTTGGTGTCTCTGAGGGCTGAAAGGTTCAGTCTGACAGGCTTTTATTAACAGTTCTGCCAGTCTGTGAAACCCCACAGTGATTGGAGAGGTGGTTATAAATGGTGCCCGGTAACAGCCAACTGAGCCTTTTTTTTTTTTGAAAGAATGAATGCTTACATTCACACATTTAATAGTTATACAGGAGAGAAAAGGGATCTTAGGGTGGAAATATGAAATGGCTGAAGACATAAAAATGCACTAGCCTGACCTTTTGAACAACACACTAGAGCATTGTGGGCCATTGGAGTTTGCACGGCTCAGGCAGTGGAAGAAGGTGTTAATGTTGTGTAAGTCAAAAGAGAGGAAACCCTACACATAAGGGATCAGTGACAAATAAGACTGTCCAAAATAAAGGAAAATGTTTGAAAAATGACAAAATGAAAATCTAAATTATTTTATTAATTTATTTATTGTTAAATTCATTTTAGCATGTTTCAAAAGAAAAGGAAAAACCTTGTGTTCGGTGTACAATTTAACAAAAAGAAAAATCCTTATGTATTTATTTACTTTACAATAATTGTACAATTTCTAAAACAAAGCAATTTGTTTTATTTATTTATCTTTATACTTATTTTAAAAAAAAACAATAGGAAACTTTCTTTTTCATTTATCTTATTTTGGTTTCATATATTTTTCAAAAGGTTTTGTACCTTTTTCAAGAAAAGTTTACATTTAATTTAAAATAAATCCCTATACCACATATAAAACAAATATATTTTTAAAGTAAAATGTATTTAAATATATCTATTTATTACAAATATTGTTTATTATTAATATCATTATATTTTGTTTTGTGGGTAGCTGTCCTGACAAAGCAAAAAACTTTGATTTTTGCATGGGGTTCTATGAAGTAAGTGAGTGAGTAAATAAATAAATAACTAAATATAATGTCAAACTAATTTTGAAAGGTGCTTTAACGAGGCTCTTTCTTCATTCTGATATCAGACCAGTTGTATCACCATGACATCCGCTAACCCACATCATAAACATCACAGGTTTGACTGAAAAAAGTGACTATGTTATGAAAAACAGTCTGCTCCACAAACACAGATGGAATTGCATGTGGAAAAACAGTGATCAAACAATAAAAGACAACAACACTTCAAGTGAAGGGCTGAATGAATGACTGAAATGTTTACACAGCACTAATGAAGTGCTGGAAGGTATTTAATGGTGTGTGTGTGTGTGTGTGTGAGTGTGCGTGCGCGCACACATGTGTTTGTACGCATTCACCTCCATGCTGTCGTGGGTTTGGCAGAAAGTCAGTGGGAGCTAAATAAAGCTAGCATTATTATCTCCTGCTCAACTATCACACAGCGTGCCACACACACACACACACACACACTCACAGTGACCTCTGGCCCTGCCTGACATACTGTATTTGGTGTCTTTTATAATTTTGACAAAACAAACTTCTTAACATTCCTCTGAGAGACACTGCATGTATAGGGTATCTAAACCTTCAGCATCAATAATGGAGAAATAAGAGGAAAGTAAAATGTAGAACGGTGTGACTCATCCTGCGCTTATTGTGTATGTGTGTGTGTGTGTGTGTAACAGCGCCGCTGACTATCTTTTTGTCTTGCAAATAAGACCTTGCTTTCCAGTGCAGTGCAGCTTCTGAATAGATGCACACACCTGTGTGTTAGTCACGGATCACACACACAAACACACAGTGTCACTTGCCTTGTTGCCAGCTCACCTCTATTATGCTTTCAGGCCATCTTATCAGCAGGCTCAGTGATCAATGGTAATAATTAGTCACAGCAGAGAGAGATCCGATGATAAACAGAATGTTAGATACAAAGTTCCACAAGGCTGCAACCTACAAATGACATGAAAGAATTACACAACAAAAAAGTTAGTTCTTTATCAGCAGATCTAAATTTTTAAATAAGTAATTAAAATATGAAACTCTATCAATTTCTGCTACATCAACCAATGAGTTCATGATAAAGAAAAAAAAAATCATATGCCAAATGTACTCTTTGTATTCACAATGATTTTGTATGGTATTCAAAATGTATATATTTTCAAGAAAAGTTTCAGTTTAACAATGAAGTCAAGTGGTGTAACAGTCAAATGAAGTAATATTTTAGATTAACTGTTACATCAACGAATACTGCACTACAAAAAAAAAATAATAATAAAAAAAAATAATAATAATATAATATTATATATATTTTTTTATGGTAAAATGCTAAGTAAAATACAAATTAATTAATAATTAGTAAATAAATTATTAATTAATAGTAAATAACATTTACAAATGTAAATAATTTAATATAACAAATCTACCAAAATAATAATAATAATAATAATAATAAAAAGTTTATAAACCTATAATATAAAAAAGCTTATAAAAATAGATTTAATTCTGTTAAATCAAATTAAGTTAAATTATAGTAAAAAAAATAATTAGGCACATATATCTTGTTTTAAGGATAATTAGATATTTTTCAGCAAAAAACAAGTCTAAAATGCTAATTGAGAACATTGATTTTTCTCTCCTAGTGTAGCAATTTATCTCACCTTTCCTAAAGATTTTGCTAATTTGTTTAGAATCTCAATCAATTCAACAGAGAGAGAGCAGGTGAGGGTGAAAAAACAACAACAACAACAACAAAAAAAAAACCTAAGAACAAGTAAATACTGCTTTAATATATGAAATGTATTTAACTAAAAAAGGATGACTGCAGCAGTAATCAGTGGAAAATACATTATGCATATCTGTTCCAAGATAGCAGCTCAATAAAAACACTGATTATAAAAGGCATTAAATTTTAAGACACGTCTTATCTGTCAGAAACTGTTTAAAAACACTATTGAAGTAACTAAGGAGATACTTTGCAACTAGTGGCAATAATGAAAGACACAGTTAAACATACATCATAACCATCTACCCATAAATTCAATTAATTCTACTATGCAAAAGAAATTATATTTATTCAACGTTAGATGTTTTTTTTTTATTCTACTGTGCAAGAGAAATGACATGTATGCACTTTTTGCTTTTAATATTGATTTATCTGTGGTTGCTTCAGAGCACTTGAGAAACACTGAAGGAATCAAATACAAATGCTATTTGAATCTGAACTGAATTTGAATCTTTTATATGCAATGATACCAGTCAGTTATGACCTCATACAACTGTATTAACCAACTGCTGTAACCACAGCAACTAAAGTAAACAAAGAGTCAGTTCAGGTGTGATGTCACAGAACGCGGTTGTGCTCTAGTTTAAAACGGATCTGTGTGTGAACACAGCAGATTCAGAATTCTAAAACGGGACTGACAGCCGTATTCTGCTGTCGTTTCAACATAACCACTTCTAAACGTCCCCAGCTGAACCCCATTAAATCAAAGTGCTGGAAGAACAGACCATTATTTTGATCGGTTCCGCCTCTGTCTTTCTTGTTTTTGCCCTCTGTCTATCATTTTCTCCTTCTGTCTCTCTCAAACACCCCTCATTCTTTCATCACGCCTATATTGACGACGATGAATCTACTAGTGTAAGATATAACGAACACTACACACATCTGGCCTCAGTAATATTTAAGCATTTAAAGCGCAGCACTGCAGTCTGTTTTATAAGTGTTTGAAAAAGAAACATAAATGTGCTTGTGTGAAACATGAGTGTTAAAGCTAATTTGTAATGGCTGTCTCATAAACCCACACACCCTCGCTCACACACACACAAACACACACTATTCTTTTCCTCTCCCCGTCCAGTCTGAACAGCCTGAGCTACAGTTGGGAGGAGAAAAGTGTGTATTTATAGAAAAGCAGAGTGACTAAAATGGCTGAATGACTGGTTGTGTGGCAAAACGTTATATTTAACGCCCCATGATGTCAACACCAGGCTGGACCGTTGCCATGGTTTCTCCCTCACTTGGCTGAGGAGGGCGCTTCTTCTTATCAGCAATATACAGGGACAGATGTTGAGGCAGTGATGGGATCACACACACACACACACACAATGAGAGACATGGCAAGCAGCAATAGATCATACCGAAAAAGTCATGATGTATCTGGTTAGAAGATACATGTGAGGATCTGGTAAAAATCACTGAGCTAATAAATATTGCTGTAAATGCCTGAAAATCTATTGTTATTTAATTACAGAGCTGTAGGTATTGATGAGGGAAGTGGTGAAACCACACAAGATTTTAGCTCATCTGAGGATGCTGATGTGTGCAGCTCATTTCACTACCTTAACATGCAAACACGACGACAAATAGAGCCATGCTGTGTACTGCATGTGTTAAAACTGATCTGAGAACTGATTCCTGCTGCACCTGCATGTGACACCAGACTTTACAAAAATGTATGATGTTTTAACGAAGTCTCTTATGTTCAGCAAGGCCGAATTGATTTGTAGTAAAGACTGAAATATTAATTCAATTTGAAATGAGTTTTATATTTGAATGTTTTTTCAAATGTAATTCATTCCTTTGATGCAAAGCTGAATTATTCCAGTCTTCAGTGTCACATGATCCTTCAGAAGTCATTCTTATATGCTGATTATATACATGAGAAAACGAGGATGACGGTGTTTTGCATTGTGGTAATGAGAAATAATGATTAATTATATTATTTATGTATGTGCTTGTGTGAAATGAGTTCATAATGAAAAGTTTAAATACACACAAACAGCCATTCTCCAAAATACTGCCATGATAAACAAATATTTTTAAGTTTAAAATACATATATTATGATGCAGTCATACAAAAGTGATGGAAATGTGATTAGTTGAATCAAAGCAATAAAAGATCTTTATTATATATATAGAAGACACACACACACACAGACTATTTTAGTAATATTTATCTATTTTGGATGCGATTAATTATATGACAGCACTAATATATATCTGTATGTATACACACACACACACACACACACATATATCTTTCTTCTTTTTGATTTTTAGGGTTAAAAATGTATTTATTCTTGACAGATTTTCCCAACCCTTTTAAAAATAAAGATTCTTCCACAGTTCTTTGCAGCACCTTAAATTCTTTAAACAGCCCTCTTCGTTTCAAGAATGACTTTTCAATGTAGTTATCTTGAATTGTTATACCCCACATCTACTCATGATCCCAACTCAAATGTCTCATGACGTCAGTTTTACGAGTATCTTCACAACTGACCATCATGACAGAAACAGGTAGGTGAACACATGAGATGCAGTTGATACTCTAAAATCACAAATACAGATGAATGCATAATCATCCATACACACACCAACTAAAACCTTCATTTATTTCTTTATATCATGGCCTGTTTGTTAACATTATACAGTTTTCCGCCTACTTTCACATGGTCTTAGCAATTTCCTTTTTTCATAGCTGTATTTTTCTTTGCCTCGCTCTCCCTCTATTCTCCTGTCCTTCAAAAGCTAAGAAGCCCTATTTTGCAAAAATATCACATTACGCATGCTGCAAAAAAAAGGACAAAAACAGAAAGAAGTCTGAAATAATTCACATGACGCAAGTTCCAACTAAAAAAAAAAAATCAAACGAAAAGTATTAAACTTAGTCGTGAGTCACATCCGTTGCTGTCGAGTACAATAATGTGAACTAAGTAGCCTTGATGGCTCTTCACAGAGCTTGTAGTAAAGTAGTCCTAAGGCATGTTATCTGTCTGGAACACTAAAAGGACTGTGAAGCTGAGAAGGAGAGAGAGAGAGAGAGAGAGAGAGAGAGAGAGAGAGAGAGAGAGAGACACTCCAAATAATCTGTAAACCCTTTAAAGTGAAAGATTAAAGTGAAAGTCCCTTTCATATGCTTCAGTGAGTCACATGTTAACATACTCCTTTACTGGGATAATAGAGACACACTTTTATATTTGAATAATATATATAGTGGTTAAAATAAGCATTGAACACGTCACCATTTTTTTCAGTAAATATATTTCTAAAGGTGCTGTTGACATGAAATTGTTCACCAGATGTTGGTAACAACCCAAGTAATCCATACATACGAAGAAATCAAAACAAGTAAGTTCAGTAATGAAGTTCTGTGTAATAAAATCGAATGACCCATTGATCACGCTCACTGAAATGCATTTCAATCTTTGTCCAAAAGTCTTTGTTGGTAATTCCAGCTTCAAGACGCCTCCTGTATGAAGAAACTAGACGCATGCATTGCTCAGGTGTGATTTTGTCCCATTCTTCCACAAAAACAGTCTTCAAATCTTGAAGGATCTGTGGGCCTCTTCTATGAACTCTGATCTGTAGTTATTTCCATCGAGTTTCTTTTGGATTCAAGGCAGGTGATTGGCTGGGCCTTTCTAGCTGCTTTACTTTCTTTCTCTGAAACCAGTTGAGAGTTTCCTTGGTTGTGTTTGTGATCATTGTCTTGCTGAAATGTCCACCCTTGTCTCATCTTCATCATGCAATGGAGTCTTGCATGGTGAGCGTGCACAGGCCACGGTGGTTGAGTGCATTACTTATTGTTTTCTTTGAAACATTTGTCCATGCTAATTCCAGATCTATCTGAAGCTCTCCACAAGTGGTCCTTGGCTCTTGCGAGGAGCACCTGGTTGTAGCCGGCTTTATGGTGAAATAATGTTTTTTCCTTTTCCGGACTATGGCCTCTACAGTGCTCACTGGAACATTCTGTAACCAATGCCATCAGTATGTTCTACAACAAGGTCTCGAGAGAGCTCTTTGCTTTTATCCATCATGAAATGTTTCTTGTGTGACACATGTTCCATATTTTGTACGGTAAACAACTGATTTTTTTGGGAAAGCCTCTTTTGTAATTATATTGTAGAATTATAATATCTAGCAATGACAAATTCTAGAAATGGCTAATAAGTCTGTCTGATAGGATGCTTAAAATCTTACAGAAACTTACATAAAAATCACTTTAAATTGAAACCCATCTTTCCTCTTTTTTTATTATTCCAAACTATTCAATCATTGGCAAGTCACAAGTGTTACGAGAAAGGGGGAGGTGACAGTGGAGGAGAGGGAGAGAGAGCACAGTGCTGAGCTGAATACACACAAAGACATTGGTGCTATTTTTAAGACCGTGCATCTGAAATGTGCAGGGAATCAGATCTGAGAATAAACTTTCATTATGTATGCATATGCAGAATTCTCTATGAAATAAAGCACCGCAAATCAGGGGCATTTTATACATTCCACACAGTGCTTAAAATAAAGTAGAATGCCGACGGGACACTTATATGCTAATCAGAGGGGCCTCAAAAGTCACACACACACACACACACACACACACACACACCTAAATAAAATGAATCCCTACAGATGAACTGAAATGAAGTAGATCTAACAGGAATAGATTGGAAAACTGCCATTTTTAGGTACAATTAACTCATTTATTAGCTTATTTCCTTTGTTGTACTTATTTTGGCATATAATTTGACAAAAATATTTCTCATATAACTTTATGTATACACACACACAACCGTTTATTCGTTTAGGGTATCAAAAATAATAGTAAAGATATGTTTTAATGTTACAAATTATTTCTATTTCAAATAAATGCTATTCTTTTCTACTCCAATTTTTTTTATAACCTGAAATAAATGGTCACAATGATCCCCAAAAATGTTCAGCAGTGACGGTTATACAAAATGTTTCTTGAGCAGCAAATCAGCATATTAGAATTTTTACTGTTTTTACATTTTACATTGTACAAATATTTTTTACATATTACCGCTTTAATGTATTTGTCAATAAATATATGCAGCCTCGGTGAAAGAGATTTCTTTCTATAACATAAAAAACAGTACTCCACAACAAATATCAAAGTCCAAATCAAAGCATGATTAACCAATCTCAAGGCATTCCTATTACAGTATAAGCCTTTAAGCTGCTATCATCAGCCATCAGAAAATGCAGAGTCCGATATCTGTGACTGCTCTCCACAATCCCATCTTTCTCCAGTCACTCTGAACTGCCTGACCCCACCACCAAGCACTCAGATACCTGGAAAACAGACATGTATTTCACAAAACACACACTTATACATGAAATAAGTGATACTCGGTTACCTAGACGGGGAAGGAGATTAACAGCAGACACGTAACACCAGACTAACTTTCCGATGGACTTGGGCAAAAGCCATGACCTCATTTTACACATGTAGGACAATGTACATATGAGTCTTTATTGGAAAGTTTAGTTGATATGGGTTCAGTGGTTATGAGAAGGTGTGAGTGACAACAGCGTTCATTATATAATGAAGCCAGTGTTATCGCTGAGGGGAATGAGAGGGCAAATTTAGCTTAAGACAGAGAGGAAGGAGTCATCTCACATCTTCCCACTCACATCAGGGTAATCACAGTCTAAACACACATGCAGTGTGTATCGGAGCTCATTAGCAGCTTGGTATATTTGTGATTGTGTGAATCAGATGTTTAGGCCTTAAGCAGAAGAGACTCATGAAGTATAAGTCTCAAAACTTCACCGCACACACACACTCAGCTTCATAACTGTATGACTAAAAGCACTGTGGATGCTCTATTAAATGTGTGAATGTGAATCTTTTACCTCTGTTTGAGCGGTCACAGAAAAACACACACACACACACACACACACACACACACACACACCCACACACACACCTTTGAGTTGTAATTAAATCACATTTGTGCTGTAGAGTTGGACAGAGTGTCCATACACTGATGAGTGTACTCAAGCTGGACTTTAGCAGTGAAGAAGTGTTAAAAAAAAGTGGAAGCTTCCTCAGAGAGAGAAAATTTTTTTTAATAAATTTGAGGGGAAAAATAGCCCCACTGAGACAAAATTGGAATTGGAAAAAATTGGTCTCAATTTTGATATAAAGCTACAGTGGCCACACTTTTTTTATTGACTAACTATTAATGAAAACGTTTGCCTTGTAATTAGTATTCTCTCGAGTACAGTCATTGACATTGTACATCTAATTTTTGCAGCACTTTGTTTCAAATTTGCAGCTCCGTAGAGAAGCTCAGCAACAAAGCGGGTTAATTTCCTCTCTACATGACACTATAATCAACACACAAAGACCCGGGAAGCTTTGTCTCTTAAATCAGATGTGTGGCGTCTTCTGAAAAATGTACACAAAATAACATGTTGATCTGATTTGATTCTAAGAATAGTTAAATATAAGGTCATGCTGAATTGTGGGGGGAATTTCAAAAATGAAATTTACTCATCCTCAAGATTTTCCAAACCTGTATGAGTTTCTTTCTTCTGCTGAACACAAAACATTTTTTTAAGAAAGTTGGTAACCAAACAGTTGACGGTAGCCATTGACTTCCATAGTATGGAAAAAATACTATGGAATTCAATGGCTACCGTCAACTGTGTGGATATCTATATTCATCAAATTATCTTTTTATATTCAACAGACGAAAGAAGGTTAAGTACTTATCTACTTGAGGATAAGTAAATGATGACAGTTTTTCCATGTACTACTATCTCTACAAAGCCATATAATAAAAACTCTGTTTTTATGACAATGATAACTATAACGGTTTTATAATCATGACAGAATTCTATGAGAATGGGGAGGTCCATATTACAACTATAACGATAAAAATACATTTTTATTTTTTCAGCTGATGAACAGTAAAACATTGACAGCCAATCAGAATCTGAGTTAAAAGAGCTCAACTCATCCTGTACTCTGGTGTGTCCAATTTATTTTGTCCAATTAAATGCTTCCTAGAATGAGGATGTCCTTCCTCAAATACCAAATATTCTGAATACCAAATAGCAATGCATGCTCATTACTGTTAAGTAAACTATAGCCAAGGAGCAATTGGTGCAAGGTGTTAAATATGGAGGCGTCTTGGCAAGTGTTGGTTAGTGTCTAGGGCATGAGGCCTCAGGGACATCTTTATTAAGCTCATGACATATTGGGGCTGCGAGCCTCAATTCTGCAGGCCTCCAGACCCCTACAGTCTTTGTATTAGAGAGAGGATGGTCTCACTTTCCTGTGATATGTTAATTACCTCCTGCAGACACAATTCAGCTCTTATAGGAGTCAGTGGAGTGGGGCTCGTCCCCTAAGTCAAACAGCAATTTACTCCTCTGTCTCTCACTGGTTCTCTACCTCTCTTCCCCTTGCTGTCACCCAATCTATTTCTATCTCCATCTTTTGCTCCAAATAAGCTGCCGTATCTGTTCACTTTCATCATTCCGTTGCAACAGGGCTTTATCTCTAGTTTATGCTCCACTGCTCCGGGTGTGTGTTCACGGTATGTGTGTATTCACTGCTGTGTGTGTGTATTTTGGATGGGATAAAAGCAGAGCACAATTTCTGAGTATTGGACATCATACTTGGCTGTATGTCACATCACTTTCACTTTCACTTTTCATTTATGGCTCTTCGGAAAATTCCAAAGGCTGTTTCTTCAACTAGGAGCACTTTATCTTTGTTTTCAGAATCAAATGTTTCAGATTTCATCTCAAGCTCTTGGCGTATGGTGTTGTCTCCTTGGTAACCAAGTACTAAGATTTAATAACACATTGTAAGCAACAAAGGGGCTGATTTTTTAAGTTCCTTAGTTGCACCCAAACACAGTTGAAGTACTTCTTCCATTTATTTGTCATATAGGGATTTTAGAAAAGTCTCTCTTATAAGCCATGAGCCAAACTCATTTTGTTATAGAACCCCCATGAACAATACAGAATATAAAATTATTTATAGATGTAAAGATGACATTTGTTTATTGTACACAGATATTTAAGTAATTTGAGAATTACTCCACATCATACGCTGACAGGAGGGAGTGTTATAATATAAGGGATTGTTGACTGATATTTTGACCAGAAGCAATGGTTTAAACATTAAAAAGCCTTGATGATGGATTTATTTCCTTGAAACATGCAGCCTATCACTTTACAACACATTCATTGATGGCCTGGAGTTGTGTGGATTACTTGTAAATAAATCTTACACTGATTCTGACGGCACCCATTTACAGCAGAGGATCTTGTGGTGAGCAGGTGATTTTTCAAATCTATTCCTATCAAGAAATAAACTCTTTAAAAGACTGAGGGTGATTCGATTTCAGGCAAATTTTTGTTTTTGGGTGAACTTTTCCTTTCACAGGAATGGGCAGGTGCTTTTTAATGTCGTTTTACATTAACTTGTTGCAGTTCTCTGATTGGTTGAGATTTTGTGTGCAGAATCATGAGTAATCATAGCTTTCCACATGGAATTGCTCTATTCAATATGATCATTTGAAAACCCATTTGAAATAATGAGGGGCTGATTGCTTATGAACAAAAGCCACAGCTCATGGCTCAGCATTTAACGGTTAATAAGTTGTTCAAAATCAATTCTGCTGGAGAAAATGAATTGATTTTTACATCAGAAAACCTGATTATTGCAGTCTTTCGGTTGAGCCAATTAATGCACAGATAGAGAGTATGTTAGCATTGAATACCATTAAAGACACAGCATCACTACAGAATCTTACGTCTTCCATTGCAAATGTTGTTTGAATGAACGACCGTGGCATTAAATTACTGTGATGTATTGGGCGAGCAGATGTTTGCTATGTAGCACACCTCATTAGCGTGCTCTGCCCTTATTTCCACATTTGGGCTGGGAGAGGCAGAGCAAGCAGCCTGGAGCATTGGGCATCTTCGGTTGCCATGTCCTCTAAGGTTACATCAGCTATAGGTTCTGTGTCCTTATTTTGCACTTCATCCTGTATAGGCCAATTAATAGCACCAAAACATTTTCCACCTCTACAACACCTGCTGAAGAGACTCATAATAGATTGATGGAAAGAATTTAGCAAAGCTTCGATGTTGAAAGCAAAAACGTAGGCTTGTGTTAGTATGAGTCACGCGGTTTTTTGCTTTGCCACTGGAGACCTCAGGCCAAGTTCAGAGCCATGTTAAACCCAATTTTGAACTGAAAGAATTTAAGTCCATTTTCCACTTCAACAGAGGTTTTCAATTCAGACAGCTCAAAGCTGAAAAATCTTTGGGCTCAATTCGCTGTTTTTGGAAGGAGTTTTAAAAAAGCTGCGGTCAATAACGTCTTGGAAGAGAAAGAACCAAAGGCCTCTTTATCTTCAGAACAGACATGTCTGACAGCAGACAGTCTAATCCTGTGATCAACACAGACCAAGAGTTCAAATACAGAAACATCTACATACAATAATATACAGGTACATCTGAGAGCTCACACATGCTCCTCATTAATTGTGTGGAGTAGGGTTGTGCCAATAGACGACAGTATCGTGTATTGACGATAGTCAGAGATATCGCCTGTGGCTGATGCCTTTGACGATAGCAAGACAATTATCATCATTATTATTATTAGGATCAGGCTAGTGATACTATCTAATTAATATTAGGGCTTATTTGTTGCATTATATTTCTTTTCCTGCGTTTTTACAGTCTTCCACGTTATAACCAATCACACACGTCTTGTAAACTTCTACCCATGCATTCATTACTTGTTTTTGTGTCATTTCTAATGCCTTCTAAAGTTCAAGAATTTTTTTTTGTTTTTTGTAGTAGTAGTATTGTTATTAACCTTGTGCTGGAACAAGACGTTCAGTTAAAAAATATGAAAATCTATTAGCAAATTAAATCCTAAACAAAAGACAGAAATAATCATAAATCATTTCAATATTTATTGTGTCAACATATAAGGAACTCCCGCACACTATCTTAACTTGCAAATTAAAATTTTAAATCACACCAACGTTTCGGTCACACGACCTTCATCGGGAGAATTTTTGCACAAAACTTCTGTTGTGACATAACTCCCAAAAGCAAATTTTTGGTCCCTAATAGTTTAATATTTCAACAAACATTTTATCCAAGTTAGTGAACTTGTTTAGAGAGGAGACAAAGAAGAGCATGCTTAAGATGAAATACGAAAAAAGGAGGGGGAAAAAAACAAGTTTAAGTTCACACAAAGTAAAGTAAATAAAAAATACATCTACAGTATTTAGATACATAAAATGCTATGAAAATGTTATTTCCACCACTTATTCTATTAATTTATCATGAAAAATCAAAAAAAAAAAAAAAAAAAAAAAAGATCTGCATCTATATTTGCTGTTGGATGCTGATACAAATGACTTTTGTTAAAAATATGTATCTTCTACAACACCACAGCCAGAAGTGTCCATACTTGAATAAACACCCAGAAAACTTTTTCCTTTTTTTTATGCAACTAACTGTAAAATGCAGGTCAGATTTTCAAAGGATGCTATGGAAACTTTAAAAGAATGGCCAGAGCTTAAATAGGAGTGTTTCTTTTTAGGACGGCTTAAGCCAGGAACACTGGCATATGTGATGGGTAGAGGAAACAGAACACTTCTAGACAATGAGCTGTTTTCGGTCTAGTGTGTGTGTGTGTCTATTAGAGTTCTGCTTGCACACCTGCCGCCCCACTGTCTGGCAGTCACCTCTACCCACACGACACATACATTCTCTCTCACACACACTGACAAAGGTAGACAGATGGGCTGATGAGAGAGAGCGGGAGAGAGGTAGAGGGTAGAAAGCAGATGTGTTTGCTGTTTCCTCTGGCCTTGGGCCTTGCACTGTGCACACACAGACTGTGGAACAAAACCAAACACGAATTTGTCCAGTTTATCACACCGACGTTTCATGTGAATGCTTCATAGCAGCTCCTGATGACAGAGCCCTGAACAAAAGCCAACATGTTTATCTTAAAGCCAACAGTATGGCTCACACACGACTAGCAACCTACACTATGACTTTGAGCTTGGAGACAAATGCGTGTGTATATTAATTTGGTTTATTTAATTACTTGAAACAATTATATTATATGTGTGTGTGTTGAATATTAAAAGGTAAATATGTACATATTTATGTATTTACAAATATTTAATGGTTTATTTAATTACATTTAAAATTATATTTTGAACAATGTCTTTAATGTAAAAAAAACATTTTAATAAATAATATTGGTGGTGTATTTTGAACATAAAAATGCAATCTTCTATATTTGTTTGTTTTAAAACAAACAACAAATAAGACCTTTGCTGTTCAGCAAAGTAATTTAATTAAAATAATTTTATTTCAGACTTCTTATTTAATAATAAATGTTAATTTTTACATAAATTTTTATAAATAATATTTTTTATTTATTACTCGAATCACTTACTTGACTTCGACCACTGACACTCCCAATTGAGATTGTAGAAAGAGTGTGAATGGTCCATTTGAGAGATAGGTAGCGGTAATGCACTAGTCTGCGATCTGCCGTAAAGCAAGAAGAAGAAGATGACCCCTCACATGCAGGCTGAAGAAGAAGACACGAACGCACTCAGGACAGTTCGGACATTGCCGTGAATCAGAGGTAAAAAACAATATAAATACCTTTCAGTTTCTTGCACAGACCGATTGTTTCTTGTCTTTACACATCACTGTATCGTCACAGGCCGCAGGGTTTAATTTGATTTTGTTTGTGTTTTTTGACTCTCAAAGCTGTGATTCCCATTCACCTCCATTATAAGACTGACAGACTGCAACGGTTTGAGTTAAAAATCTCATTTTGTGTTCTACTGAACATCAAAGTCTGCATCTTGGATGCCCTGGGGGTAAGCAGATAAACCACATTTTTGGTTTACTGAATTATTTACTTGACAAAATAGTACTTTATATTTGAACAAAATCGTTTTTTTTTTTTTTTTTTTCCTAATGTGAATTTTACAGATAATATTGAAAATATCTATCTATCTATCGATCTATCTAGTTGAAATTTTTCCTTGGCTTTCTATACACATTAATGTATAAAATATAGCCTTTTTTATGATATATACATAATATCTTTTGGATAGTACAATAATGTGTGTAGGAACTGGATGAAAAGAATGATGTGGCTGATGTGTATTTCAGCTACCCTCTTTCATTTTCTCCCTGGATGCTGCCGCCACACTAATTTAGTTAGAGGATAATTACTCTGCCTTCACCTGCCTTTATCCTCTCTAACAGCATTCTGTAATCACCACACTACCATACGAGAGACTAAATTTGGCATTTGCACATTAAAATGCACAGCATAAATGCATTAGAAATGAATTTCAGGTAATCGCCATAACCTTGCCACTGCCTCTCTGTTCCTTGTTGCTTTTTTAAGTTATTCATCAAAACTTGTGTTTATAATTTGTTTTATTTCTTGATGTAATTTTGCTTTTAGCATGACTGACCCCTCCTCCCCTGGGGTGGTGCGTCAACGGTGCTGAAATAAAACGAAACAAGGAACAGGTTTGGCAAATTGAAAAGACTTCACAAATTAAATTTCTCCCCCTGTTTAATGAGTAACATTTTAATTGCATAATGATCTCTGCACTGAAGCGGAGAGGATAAACGGGCTATTGTACGTGCCTGTGATGTCTAAATGCCACAGCACTGCTGCTTAGCTCCTCTCTGACACACGCATAATTAGTTTTCTGAGCCACAGTCGGATTGGGGGCACTTCTCTCAACATGGCAGTGCCATCTGTCGAGATGCCAGGCGTTCTATGCCTCTTTTCTCTGGCCCAGGCTTTGTGAAGGAGAAAGGAAGAGGCATGCTATTTTACACAGGTACGGTACACTGTGGTGTCCCAACATGCTATTGTTAAGCAGAAAGGCATAATATATATATATATATATATATATATATATTTTTTTTTTTTTTTTTTTTTTTTTTTTACTGTGAGGACCATTAGATGTTAGATCAGCTATTACCTAACAAAATTATCCTGACCATAATGATTATATCCTTTTATCTAAGGTAATATGTTGGTTATATATATATATTTTAACAAGAACAAATTAACTTTTACTGGTTTATTGATTTACTTGACAAAATAATATTTTGAACGATTTCATCTTTTTAGTTTCTTATTTAATAATGAATGTGAATTTTTAAAATACATTTACAATAAGTAATATTTTATAGCTAGTTTATAATATAAATACTGTATTACTTTGGATTTTGGCCTGTGGTAAGTCATGACCATAATGAATATAATTATCCACTAATAGTAACATTTTTTTTTTTTTTACTTTGTAATTTTATTAGTTTATTGCTTAAATTGCTGACTAAATTTTTTTAAAATGTATACTGACACACACATATACATACATAAAACAACATGCATTTTTTGTAATATTTTTTTTCTTGGATATATGTGATATTCAAAATTATAATATAATATAATATAATATAATATAATATAAGATAATAATAATAATAAATGAATAGTCAAATAAAATACATGAATAAGAATGTAGAAAATTAAAGCAGAGATCTCTGAAAACAACACTAAAAGGCAACTGTGAAATAAGACCCAGCCATTTACTTCATCCAGTTTCTTGCAATAAAAGCTCATACATTTACAAAATTGCTCTGTGCAATCAAAGAGTTTGACTCATCTAAGAGACACAAATGGTGCTGTCATAACTTATTTGTGTGTAGCGTGACAAACATTTTAATCTTATGCCAGATTATGTGAAACATTACACTGACTATGATGTTTTAGTGTGTTACGTAACGCTCACTGTGAAATGCCAGAGTCACGGATAGCTGGTTTGCCAGTGTGGCTTGCAAAGATGATGAAATGTAATTAAACAGGGCAGGGTCTTGCGGCCGCCGAAAGGTCTCACATCATGTGGGTAGCTGGTGTGAAAAGCTTCATAGATGCCTTATATTGTTATTTAGTATAAAAAAGTTATTTCATTATATATTATAGAGTCAATATCCTGAATATATACACAACTCTTTTTTTTTTTTTTTTTTTTTTTACAATTTTGGGGAAAAAATAGTGTTTTCAATCACCAAAACAAGGAAAGTTTAATACAACTAAAAAATTCACACATTAGAATGCAAAAAATAAATAAAATAAGGGACATTGTTGTAAATTTTTACAATAATTCTACAAAAAGAAAAAAATCAGTGAAACAAGAATTTGTAAACCAAAAAGTCATGCATGCTTAGAACAATTCAATTACATTAAAAATACTATATTTAATGTATTAAAGTGCTAAAAACTAATTAAAATTGTCATTTTAAATCTTTATCATTAATTGCTATCCTTCAAACCACTATGCAGATATATTCTTCAAATCACAGGTTTTACCCATTTGTCAGCATTAAGTTAATCATTTAATATGCAAGACAATTTAAACCTTATTTTACATATTTAAATAAGTACAGTTCAGATTCAGAATGTGTGTGTGTCAATCACTCTGCTTGACAAAAATAAGGACCAAGATACACAGACAAACTAGAACACGCATCGTATCCATGATCTACACATGAGTGGATGTGTATATAGACAGCCACACCATAAAAAAATAAATGCATTATACAGAACATACATTATAAACCAGGTGGTCACAGATGATATAAACTGTGGGCAGTTTTTATCGGACATGAGGACATTGGTTGGCCTGCCATTTGCTCACTTGGGGGTTCACAATAATAAAACATGGAGCCCAATAATAATATATAGAGCAGCTCCCAGATGCACAGGCTGTTTAGAAAGTAGAACGAGAGAGGAACGGCTATTACATTAAGACTATGAGGCTGACCGCAGTTTGCAACTATGTCCTAGCTACAAGTGCTGTATGAGATAAACTGTTGAGCTTCATCTATTAAGTGTATTTTATGATTGCTTTACTTTTCAGTATCCTAGCATTTACGCATGTCTGTAAGTGTCCGTATGCGCTAGTTCCAGTTCATAAGACCTACTTCTCCCTAACAATACAACCTTATTAACTTGAATTTATTAATCTACTTTGCATATGGTAATATGCAAGGTGATTAAAGAGTGAAAATTAAAGGCAAGCTTTTTCTGGCTAATAAGACCTTTAGAATAAGTTTGCCCGGGCAGCAGTGAGCACATTTAAATGTCCACGAAGCAAGGGAGTGTGAGATTGTCAAAGCATTTCTGAATGCACTCAGTAGAGAGTGATTGCGGTGTTATTTCAGAGGCTTGCTCTCACAGCGCTCGTGTTTATACTTAATGACTGGCCACGACACCGGTTCACTGACTCATTCATCGCATACATGTAACAAGAGCAAGACTACGCAAGTCATACGTGGGTACTGGGGAAAAAAAAGAAAATAATTTCTGACAAAAAAGTAGACACACAGTGTGCAAAACTCCAAAAGAAAATCTATACTCCATTAAGGCAAGAGACTACAGGCAAAAACCTTTTTTATTCAAGAACTGGTCAATTTTGAGATTTTGACCTATTTGGTCTTCCATATCGTGTTGTTTCAGACTAGTGGAATATAAACATCCAAAATACACTTTTAAATTATTATTTTATTTAGACTATTTGAGTCTGTAGTTTATTACATATCTTTAAATGCAAAATACACTAAACTGAAGGTTTGTTATGTATCATTTGCCACGCTTTTTGCTTCTTTTTTTTCTGGCTTTGACAGTATTTTTGGATTTATGGGTTTTTAAAAAGATTTAACAATTGGTCAAAGAAAAACCCATAATGATCAACCAGTAGTTTAAATGTTAGAGGCACGTGGTGGTTAGAATTAGTATTTCTTACTGATACTAGTACTGAATAAAGATATAAAATAGCATCAGCATCGATCACACCATAAACCTAAAAAGCTTTCAAGGAAGGAAGGCAGCTCACTGTTTTGAGACACAGCCAATCTGAGACCTCAAAATCAGGCCGAATGACACACACACAAGGGCATGCACGGGACGTGATGTTCTCTCAAGCGTAAAAATGAGGAATCACATTTAATTTAAATCATTCAATATAAAATGTAGTCTCTTCACTGGCAACAAATGCTGTCATGCTTTTATCCAGGTGAACAACGCTGCATGATTTGAAAGCTAAATGCAACATTACTTGACCTCAAGCTTGACCTACTTATAATGCACTGCAAGAAAACCAGGTTAATGCGGTGTGTCTGACAAAAAGAATGAGGCTGAAAGAGCAGATACAGAGCAGTGTCTCAGTGAATGGCAGGCAATGTCACTCAGATATAAGGCTTATTAAAAACCGCACGACTGCTATATAATTAGATTAAGTAATTCCACTTCTTCAAAAAGATTTATATAAGGAAGGTCAAAGGAGTGGAATAGGAAGGGACTGCCACTACAGTAAAATATTTATAGACGCAAAGATCTCTAATGTTAGAAGCTAGAATTGATCTGTGACACTTTTAGAGAAACATTATCTATAATTATCATGTTCATTCAAATAGCTCATGCTGGCCGTACTGACCACTTAATGACCACTGGCAGCTCATGATGTCACTGCTGATGTTATGTTCTGCAACCAATCAAGACCCTCCTACGCGAGCAATGGTGCGTGTTCAAAAGGCTTGAATAGAAGATAGTTTTGTCTCTCAAGGTCAAGCAAGCTGTGTGTATATAATCACTCAGGCAAGAACCAAAAGGCATTTGAGGACACATCCTGTTGCAATTTGTGTATTTGTGGAAACACGATGGATGATTTAAGTAAAACCTTAAGTTCACAAAGTGTTGCATTTGGACGCTTAAGCCACACTTTAAGTCTAAGAAGTGTTAATATATTACTTTTTTTATTTTTTATAACATTTATTTAAAAGATATATAAGCACATTAAACAAAACAGTTCACAAAGATAGAAGTTTGTTAAGAAAACTAATTGGACGATTATTGGTTGCCAAATGTTACTGGAATGTGTCTAAAATGATACAGTAAAAATATTTTGATCATTTAACTAGAGGTTCCTTTATCATATACAGTGAAAAAATGTTTGAGTAATTTTATTGTTTTTGCAAGTAAAAACTGACCATATAATTTACATTGAAAATGAGTCTCTACATTACACACAGTATAATTATATTATTGATAGAAAAGAACAAAATTGCATAAATCATTTGTTTACAGTATAATATAATATAATACATTTACACAGTCTTTAATAACATTAAATCTGTGGAATTAATTTCTGGTTGCCAAATGTTAGTGGAGCATGTCTGTTTAACACGACATATGATAACATTTGATTTTTATATTTCTAATCAGTAATACATTAGGGTGTCTTATGTTAAATTTGATTTTATATGGCTAATGCTTATCGGATGTTTATGGGTCACATTTGTTGGCGTTTTGTCTTTTAGTGTATTCCAGTAATACCGGAAATGTTCACTGTAATTGTTTTGCAGGGAATTTCTGGTAACCGCAGCTGCCATATTTGTTTACTTTTTAACTGTAACTTAAACCGGATATTTACAGTGGGTTCATATGAAGATACACAAGGTTATTCTCTTAGGATACCTGTGTTAACTTGAGAAGCTGATATTGCCTCCTAAAAATAATGCAGTTTTAACCTGTCATGATAATAATGATGAGGCTGGTTAACCACACTGTATGCATTCTAGGTCAGACAATGTGATTGTTTCTCTCTCTCTCAAGAATGAAAAAATAAAATAAAAAAATGTGCCTTTTTCCTTCTCTTTCTCACCATTGGGAGACAGAAAAAAATGTTGCTCCTGTAGTGTGACCATCTGTGGGCACAGCAGCGTGGATTGTGCCTCTGACTCCAAACACACACTTAGTGAGGCGGAGTGGACGGTGTGTTTCACTCTCACAGGGACATCTCACACACCAGGGAGTCCAGGTGGACTCATCAGTCTCCCACTGCTACATAGGACAGACATGTAGAGGGGGAGTGGGGAGGAACAAGGTCGAAAGTGATGGAGATGAATAAAAGGGAGAGAAAAGGGAAAGGGAAAGTGTGTTTGATGCTTTCAGCCAAAAATCAGGTTACAGCATCAAATGTGCTAAAGCCCTGCACATAGAGGACAAATGGTACACCTAAAGATGTCCAAAACATTCACTCCACATGCAACTTTAAAGGGATATTTAATAAAAAAAGGAGAATAGTGTTATCAATTTTTCATCTTGCTGATTTAAACCTTTTCTCTCTTCCATGGAACATAAAAGATGAATCTAACAAATATCCTGGCTGTTTTTCCCCAATTAATAAAAGTGAATAGGTAATGGAGTTGTCAAGATCCAAAATGACAAAAACTGCCATAGAAGTTTCATTAAAGTGACTTCTAAAAACTATATGATAATCTTATGTGAGGGATAAACTAAAACTGCTGTCATTTTTCATAAATAGTATAATGCTAACAAATGATTTGACAGCTACAGTGAGGAAGGTTTTCAGTACAAATGGACTGATGTTTCAATCTTTTCTTTACAAAAATCTATAAAATTACTTAAATCAGAAAATGTTGCATAAGTCATGTGGACTCCTTTTTGCATGCTTTTATAGGGATTTTATTATCATTTTGGAGCTTGAACGCTCAAGTCCCCATTCACTTTCATTATATGGAAAATGTTCCTGAAGTTTTCCTTTTGTGTTGCACATACAGGTTTATAATGACATGAATTTTCATACACAAGTCATTTGGATTTTTTTTTTTATATATTTTTATGGAGCTTTTATAGTCATTTTGCAGCTTGATCGCTCCAGTTGCTATTCACTTCCATTATATAGAAAAGGTTCTTCAGATGTTTTTCGTTTGTGTCCCACAGAAGAAATGAAGTCATGCAAGTTTGGGATGACATGAGGGTGAGTAAATTACAATTTAAACTTTTAGGTAAAAATCAAAAAAATATTGACATAGTACTGCATTCATTATCCTGGCATTTTTGTCAACGGGTAAACACAAGCGACTTTACGAAAACGCTTCCCAGAATGCTGTGTCGGCACTGATGTTATCAGAGTGCAATGCCAATTCCAACTCCTTATTTCTGACTTGCCCCTAAAACTGCTGTAATTTCGCTCTTATCCAACAACATCTCGCTCCCATTCCCTGGAAAGGATTATTGCTGAAACTGGACCCTGATTCTTTTGGAAGCCACAGAATAGTACTTTCAGGTTGCATTGGCTCAAACTGAATAAACCATACACTGTAAAGTCATTACGACTTAACAGCTCTATAGATAGTAAGCTAGTGGATGTCTGCCTTTTATCCTTAAGCACAGAGTTGTACCTTGATGACTGGTTTACAGCTTTTCAACACATTTGCAATGGGAGGAAACTGAAGATAAATGCAGAAAGGCATGTGAGAGGGATCTACAGATCTCTGCGTGTGCTTAAGTTGAGCGTAGTTGTGACGTTTGCTCTCTAGGCATCTCTAAAGTTGGACGAGCATTACATCATCTTTCCACTACCAGATGATATTTCTGCCACCGTTTTCATTGTTACTAAATCTAGAGTTCACTGTAACACTGTACATCCCACCTTTTAAAAACAACTGTTAATTTATTTCCATGGCCGTTAATTATTAAAAGAAAAAAATTTAATAACATAATATATGTAAATATTGTTTAAATGAAGTTAATCACACATCTATGGTGGATTATTTCCACTATGGGATAAAAATAAAAGGTAATTTGAGTTTCCCTCTCTCTCTCTATATATATAAATATATATAGTATTTTTTTTAATTATTTTTTTGCAGTGGAAATAAAGGTGATTGTGACTTTTAGACACTTGCAACTGCAAGTTAAAACACTGCAAAAAAAAAGTTTCAGTTTAAATCAGGCAATTCTGCTTTCTTCTCAGAATTGTGTGGAAAAAAAGTCTATTATATTAAAAAAAGTTCCTTTTATATATTACAAAAGTTCCATTACTACATGAAAGCAAACTTCCACACATATCATTACCTGATGTAAAATCTTCCCAAATAAAGATTCAAAAGACACTGCATGAAAGAAGAATATCAGATCCTTAAAATAGGCCTTGCAAAGGCTTTTATAAATTACTGAAATAATTAATTTGATGTCTATGAATTAGCTATGAATCAATAAAATAGGATGCATTATTTAAAAAAAAAACATATTTGGTGAGAAATGTCACCAAATGAAGATATAAAGACATTAGAGATAAAATCATTAAACAGACTACATACTACAAGTGGTTTTAGAATTCAATTATTTCCATGTCATTGAGCACTCAGCACAATTGAACTAAATTAATGAGTTAAATTGACAGCCATGAATAATTCATAAAAGAATTGAGTGTGTGATGAACCACGGACATGTGCAAGCACACATACACACACACACACTCACACCACTACTCTCTTCTTTCTGTGGCTCTCAGCTGCCAGACTGAGAAACCCTAAACTGAAAGTTGCTCCCTCTAACTGCTTCCCTCTTCTTCCAAATGTCATATGTGAGACATTCTGCTCTCAGGGACAAAGACAGGCATTCATTTTCCAAGTGGGACTTAGCAACATCCAAACTTAGCTCTGACTCGCATAGAAAGGGGGCATGAGGGGGTTCTACCATGCAATGACAGCGCAGAAGGGAGATCCCCCCAGCCTTTGTGCTAACAGTAAAAACAGGTGTACAATGAATGTATGAAAATATCTCTCTTTTTTTGCCTCTGTGCTCCTTGGAGGTTGGAATATTGCACTGTGTTCATGCCACCCAGAAGACTGGAATTTCAGGCACCACATCATCACGGATTGCACCCAAACAGCTACTTTATCATGAATGAATGATGATTAACTCATTTTCTTTCTGTCATTATTTACAGAAAAAAGTGGCTTTCTTGTGTGGAACACAAAATAATAAGAAAATAAATATCAGTATTGTATTTGTGGCGAGTGGGGCGGGGCCGAGAGGCGTGGGAACGAGGCCAGGTGTAGTGATTGGAGATGAGCTGCACCTGCGCCCCACCGCCGGTATCGAGTCCCACGTAGGAGATGGAAGGATATAAAACTGGAGCGACTATAGTGAAGGACGAGAGAGGACCAGGCCTGGGCCATTATTTTATGTTTTGCTTTTTATTTATGCTGTTTTGTGTTTATTTTGAATATTAAAATGATGTTTGATTGTGCGCTGGTTCCCGTCTCCTCCTTCCCGATGATTATGGAGCTTTTAATATTATTAAAGTATTATTTTAATTTTAAGTTATAGAGTCAAATTTATTTTATCAAATGCCATTTTATCCATCGAAGAGCTTAATTTGTATTTAATGTTTTTTGGGGTTTTTGAATGCAATCATTTGTATCAATAAGGGCTTAATTTTACTTTAAAATGGCTTAATTATTTTTCCTCCCATAAATTATACTTTTACAACAAACAATAATAATAATTGTATTATAAATGGGCGTTCTGGCGCAATATGGCTGCCGTCGCATCATTCAGGTGGATGCTGCACACTGGTGGTGGATGAGGAGATACCCCCTGTCTATGTAAAGCGCTTTGAGTGCCTAGAAAAGCGCTAAATAAATGTAAGGAATTATTATTATTTATTATTATTAAATATTCACTTGTATTTTTGTTTTTAATTCTTATTTTTGTATAAAAAATAATTTAAAAACAAGCAATAATTGTGTTATTATTAAAACTATAATACAAATAATAATCATTTACAAATGAAGTCCATTAAATGATTAGTGTTTAGATTTAGAAATTATTTTTATTAGGTGAAAAATCATATAAAAAACTGATACAAATGAACCCATTTTAAAGCATTTGAGGTACTACATACCCCCACAACAAAAAAAATAAATAAAATGCTGACGGATATGAGTTACTACACTTACAGTGAAGTCTATGTGGCAACAATTAAACATTAAAATATTTCTATTCTAAATAATGTTTCACCAAATCTGCAAAGCAACATATAGAAATAAGTCTTAGACACACTGTGAGCAATGCTCAACAATAAACATTATAGAAAAACAATATATTAGTTGTACCTGGAAAGGGACATGGTTTAGGTTTCACACACAGCAAATTATAAAGCTGTAGCTGACTTTTAGTTACACAGTGACATGTCATTAGAGCAATCATGTATTTAACTTAGAATATCTCTTTAATGAATGCGCCTTCAGCTTGTTAAACAATCCTAATGTAGTAAAATGGCTCTGAACTCAGTTTTTACAGTGAAAAACAGGGAAAGAAGAAACAAGATTTGGCTCTACATCTACAGTTCTTTGAAGATACAACTCATTAGAGCCCAGTGTTTACATTCATATATTACATGTACCTAGTAGACTTCAGCTAAATGAATGTGTGTTTGGACCACAACATAGCCGCTCTGATGTTATCGGTCCAGCTCTCTAATGACTGAGCCTAATGATGGGTGGCAGACGGAAAACTTTTCTTCTCCTTTTTGCTATCATCCGGATACCCATGTTTCATATATACAGAGATAGCAGAAGTGTGTGGCTTTATGAAGATATATATATGGACAGTAAAATGATAAATGTGTGTTGACAGGAACCTGATTACGGAACACGGGTTGGAAAAGGAAAAAAAAAACAACAACATTCATCCATGTGTACTTGCAATACGAGGACACAGAACAGATCCAATGATAGGTTTGCCCTGTATAACATGACCTGACATTTCCATCATGTTAAGTGCAATAACTTTGTTACTGGAGCTGGCGAGTGAGATGGGAATGATGAAATCGCCTCACTATTTAAATGCAGGCTACCCTGTTGCATAGGAAATCATCTGCTGAAATAATATCCACAGACCTGAGTGCATCAATCAAGTAGGTTTCAGACCGTTTTGTGGCTTGTGAGTACATGATGACACTGACTAAATGAGGAGTTCAAGGGAACAACGGAGGCACACGGGGCAGTTGCAGATTCGTGGACCCTGCTGAGTGAAGGCAATGATACTCTGCTCTACTAAGAGTCATGCGATTAACCCAGAGCTGTGACTCTGTACAGAACAGAGGTGACACGGGAAGTAGGTCTAATTTGATGTCATTAACTAAAGGGCACACAGACCAGCGGAAGAAGAGCAGGCCAGGTACATCAATCAGAGAAAACATGACAGTTCAAGTCAAAATCTAATCAAAACATTTATATTTAAAAAAAATTATATATAATTATTAGTTTTTCAATGCATTTGATTAAGTTTATTATGTTTTATTAAATCCCTTATGCTCACCAAGGCTACATTTATTTGATCAAAAAAAAAAAAAAGTGAAATATTAGTTTCAAATAATAGTTTTCTAATTAAGTAGATTTTAAAATGGAATTTATTCCTGTGATGCAAAGCTAAGTTTTTCAGCAGTCATTACTCCAGTCTTCAGTGTCACATGATCCTTTAGTTTTTTTTTATTTATTTATTTTTTTTTTATGCTGATTTGGAATACGTATTATGATTGTCAACATTGGCAACAGTTGTGCTGCTTAATTTTTTGCAGAAACCATTATTCTTTAATAACATCGTAAAAATCTTTGGTAACATTATTAATGCCTTCACTGGTACTTTTGATCAATTTAATGCAAAGGAAAAAAAAAATTATATTTTGAATGGTATTGGGATTGTTTTAGCAAACCCTGATAATGCCCATTTCTTATAACTAATTCATTTTACAATCAAATTGCTGATGGATATAATAAAGTCACATAATGGAAGTAAAACAGGTGGCAAGCAATTCAGCAACTTTACTACACATGCCGAGTAAGGGACACTAAATTTACTTTATATTCAAATCCTAGCAGTACAGAGCCCATCTACGTGCACTTGCATGCATTCTGCTCAATAACACACATTCATATTAAACGATCCCTCACTTAAATATGACCATCAACGTGTCCAGTGCCTGGGGTGCAAGACTGCACCAATACGGCAGTGTCTCAGGTGGTGAAATGAAGGAGACATCATGTGTCTATTTACACATTAGTCAGACAAGGAGGCCCCATTCAGATGCCCGTTTCTCTACTAATAAGGCTTAGTAGGGGACATGAGCTTATAGAAGTGCAATCCATCAAATAGTAAAGGCCTAAGATGATAGTAGATCATTTATTTAGACAAATAAAAGTGAGATTGAGGAGTGTGCAATATGAAAAAGTTTATTCGTCGATGATAAAAAATACCGTTGTTCCATACTTTTTCATATTTTGTTACCTTAAATTTAAAAAGCTTTGTCTTTATTATAGGGATATTAGTTTGGCTGTAATGCTCAAACAGCTTGCAAAATAGAAAAACCAACGTGACAAAGAATCATGATTAAATCATATTTATAAAAAAAGAAAAGTAATTGACATTTTTGCCATATCACCCACCCGAACAAACCAATGTGTTTTCTAAACACATTGAATTCTAAAGTGGCAGTAAAAGCAATTACAATGGAGGAATTGTATTTGAAATAAATTGTGTGCTTTTGAATTGTATGTTCATTAAACAATCCTGAATGCATAATGACTTCCACAGAAATAATAAGCAGCAAGAACGTTTTAACATTAATAATAATAAAAAGTATTATTAATAATTGAGTACCAATGATAAATGATAATAAATAAGCACCAAATCAGCATATTAGAATGAGTTCTGAAGGATCATGTGACACTGAAGACTGGAGTGATGATGCTGAAAATTCAGCTTTGCCATCACTTGAATAAATTACATTTTAAAATATATTACAATAGATATTTGTCCTTTTAAACTGTAATAAAATGACAAAAAAAAAATCTTTATTGAAATCAAATAAAAGCAGTTTTGGCAATCATAAGAGCTTTAAAAAAAAAAAAAAGCTTAATTATTAAAGCTATTGACTGGTAATGCAGCTCTATTTGTATTCTACTGCTTTTGCTAACAAAACATTCAGTGCAAAAAGTCTTAGATCTGTCATTTGTCCTTTTAGAGGTGAGCATGAGGACAGGAAGGCAGACTAGTGACTTTAAGGAAAACATGAGTCATGCTTGCAACATGATTTAATGCCACTAGGAAACTAAACTTGTCCTTGAAAGTATAAATGTTAGCGTAGGATCTTATACTGAGTAATGTAAACAACTCAAATGAGCCATTGTTTAAAAGCATGTCTAACAGTATGTTCATTTGTGAGTGTATTACTTTGCGTGTTTGTCCATGCAAGGGCCTTTGGGTTTACATGCATATTACTGAGTGTGCTTGAGAGTGTGACTCTATGTAACTAGAGCCACTGGTGTATTAAAGAAATTGTTGAAGCCAACCTGTACTGAGCCAGAACAGACATTAAATATTCACAACACCACACACACACACACACAGCTAAAACATGCCAAGGCAGATGGTGTGACATTCGAAGTGCACAATCTAGCAGCCTATCAATAGGATACAGAGAACATTTTGTCAAGGGTGCAAGATGGGTAATAAACACTTTGCTCCCAGAGAGGGACTGGGGGACAGCGCCGCCTTGTGGTGCTTTACCACACCATATGTTTGGGCATGTGCTTATTGATTGTTGACCTCTGATACACACGGACAGATGGACGCAGCGCCAGTCCAAAACAGAGCCTGGGGAGACGAGATAGGTTTGTACCTTGGCTTCAAAGACATCAAATGGATTTATATCATACAAGAAGACTGAGAATTTAAACTCTACTCGTCTACTCAATCCACTGGTGTCTGCATCCAGCCAGGATCAGAGAAAGAGACGAGTATTGATTTTACCTTCAGTTAACAAATGGTTTTCCCAAGCTGACTAAATATAAGGTCTAGCGTGAAAAAGTAGGGGCGTTCTTGGGTGCAAAGCAGAAAATTGAGGGGCCTGGGTAGCAAAAACACACACAAAATTGCCCGCTGTCATACACGGTTTGCCTCAGAGTGGCTTTCATTCATTTGATACATTGTTCACTCACTCATCTTCCAGTCTGAATTGGCCACGCTCTACAAACTCGGCAGAACAGAGCTCAGAGCAGACAAGCGTTACTCTCATTTGCAGGTACTTCTGAACACACACACACACACACACACACACCTGAAAAAATGGGGGAAATAAATGAATTTAAAAATAAGTAATTTTATCATTCAATGAGTTTTTTAGTCAATGAATTAACTTGTGCATTAAAATACAAAATGTGCAAACTGAACCCTAAAGCAAAATATATACAAAATTTTGAAATACAAAAGAAAATGTTAAAATATATTGCACAAATATTTGAAAAACAAATTCAAATATAAAAGTTACAATCAAAACAAAGTTTAATCATGTAGAAAGATATTTTATAAAGTCATACAATTTTATAAAAATAAATAAGGATAAAGAAAACCACAAATTGACCAAAATGTTTTAATGATTTAATTTAATTTTGCAGGATAATTACATAACATATACGTGTGCGTGGAAATTTCACTGCAAACACAGAAAATACGCATTTCAATATCTTGCTTCATGTTCTCCTTCAAATAATGTAAAAACTAAAAGCTATAAAATCAGTGCATACATGTTAAAAACTATTTTAATACAACTTGATAATATAAAATGCAGATAGCTTTCCAACATTATAAAAATGCAATTTTAAAAAGGAAACTCATTCAATTATTAACCTGCTAACTGTCACCCCGTCCCGTATACGGGACGCCTACGTTGACTATACTATATTACAATCAAATTTAATCTAATCTTGACAAACTATATATCGTTGGAAAGGTCTAAGACTCCCAAATATATATTTTACCAATATTTTTTGTAAAAAGTTATGTAGGAAAAGTAATAGATTAATTTATGACAAGAGTGCACCCTCAGAAATCTACATTACAAAAGGAGCTTTGACCTTTGTTTAAAAATAAGACTTCCTCATTGCCTTTTTCTCTATTACATTTTAGAAATCATCAGAAGTTATATATCACTTGAAAACATAAAATTTCAAAATTCATCCTTCAAAACCCATTTTAAAATCAGACATTGTATTACCATGTAAATGGTACATCAAAATCATGTTACAAAATGTTTTCAGTCATGAATTAAAAAAATTTGGGTTTGTATCATGCATATTCAAGTCTATCTTCAAAAACGTGAGTGACAGTTAACAGGTAAAAAAAAAATGGAAAAACAAAACTACAAATGAATTGATTAAATTAGTGGTTAATCATTTTATTTCTTTAATGGATTAATTTTGCAGTTAGTTGGACAACTGGATAAAATAAATGCATACAAATTTCACTACCTAAAAGGTTAAATGTTATTCCACATCTTACTCAATGTCCTCCTCCAAATAATCTGTAAACTGAAGACTATAAAATCAAAATCTGTGCTAAACATGGTGTAAAATATATATTTTTCAATAGCTTTCCACTTCAGCAAAACCCAACTTTTAAGCAGCAGAAAAGTCTAATTATCAGTAACTGTTAATTAAATGTATTGTTGATCAATTTCTTTATCAAGTGAAAGAATTGTTGCAGCCCTGTTTGAGCTTTCCTGATAGTGTGCAAGTGTGAGTGTATTCAAGCCAAGCATCCCCCAGGTGAGATCCACCCTGCAGGACCGCTGCTGGCAGCAGAATTGGTGTAGTACTTAACCTGAAGGGACACTGTACTCTCTTATGAGAAATGCTATGAAAAACCCCTGTCATCCATAGAGCCTTTTTACCCAAATTGAATATCGCCTGCAGCCTTTGAATGTGCGTGTTTGTTTCCTTTGAGCAATGTAGGAGATGTGGGGAATGTGAAAGCACAAGTTGCATGTCACTACAAAGCACAAGATGATCTGACCGGTCTGGACCAGCTCTACAACTGGATTACATCATCGTCCAGGGAGCTGAGTGTGTGCAGTATCAGTGAAAAAATCCCATTTTGATTTGAAATGCTCCGTTGGATAATCCTTTGAGTCTGTGAGGAAGGGATGGCAGAACGGAGGTATAGCGAATGAGAGAGAAATGGTCTGTGTGTCAGCGAGTGAAAAAAATCATCTCAGAATCCATTCAGTTAGTGAGTTTACAAGCAGAATCTTATATTAATAAAGCTTAATAAATCAGCAACATCAAATAGGATTCGCACACTTTTTGAACATAAAACATTTCCAGTCATTCGTGACTAATTAAATGATTTTAAAAATGCATTTTCAGTCAGGCATTCCCAGGATGACTCTAAATGAGAGTGTAAGGACCAGCTACTGTTAGCACTTCTCACCTTGGATGATCTTTCATGCTTTTATGAAGCATACAGGATGAGACATGATCCACAATGAGGGGGCTCACAGTGTTACACACTCACATTTGAGTCAAGGTTATGAAAGCACTCTCGTGGAGAAAAGGGCAACCTCTTGTCGCAAAGGAAAACAAAAGAAACAGAAGGATAAGATTGGCTAGAAGCAGCAATACGCTAAAGAGATTGTGTGATGTTTATATTTTCCACATCACTGATGTGTCTGAGAAGGACTGTGACTGAAATAGAGCCGTTCAGTCGCAAAGCCAATTAGCAGACCTTCTCTGACAACTAATATAGAAAATAAGCTGTTTGTGGTTCATTTTAGGGTTTTAAACACAAATGCAAACTTTACAGTAATGTCATGTTGGTCTGAAATTATTTTACCTAAACTAACCTCATCTTGTTGACAAGTTACTAAGTAGCATTTTGTTAGCTATACAATGAGAAGTATAGACAATGACCGACAAACAAAGACTGAAACACAGTGGCCTATAAATACACAGTGTAACAAGATGCAAATGAGAAACAGGTGACACTAAATGAATTACCATAACAATAAATTAGGGTGACTATGGAAACAAAGACAACAAAGGAAACAGAAACTAAACACGGGAAGACAGAACACAGAAACAATACTTCAAAATAACAGTTAATAAAACACACGACTGGGGAATATGCAACACAAAGGCCAAGGAGTATGCATGATGTGATAAGGAAAATTCACAAATTTCTGTTGTAGATGCGGATCTATATAAATTATTGAGAATTTGAATTTTGAGTAGCTGTATTGCTGTTGCAATACAGGATTAATACTAAGTCGCGCAGGATTCGTTTTTAGTATATACCTAAATTAATAGTTACTTCAGTTAATATTTCTGCTCTTTTTGGGCAGGGAAAACAATATATAGAAATCGTTAAGATGGTTGTGTATGTTGACACATGTAACCGACAAAACTTTTATGAAAATTGTTATGTAAATATTAAATATTAAACATTAATATATAGCTGGAATTAGTCAAAGAAATCTATTCAAATATACAATAAGCATTACAATACCTCCGCTAACGTATTCAATCTTGGTTGGAGTGACAATATAAGTCCTAGGAAATAAAGCTTTGAGTCTATATGCAGTCAGTGTTATTTCTCTGAGTCCAAAGGAATTAAGTGTTATATTTTGTTGAATTATTAATCAATATTTAAAATGATCTTAACTGCAATTACATGCTGTTAACAAAATCACTGTTGCATGATTTAGTTACTGTAAGAACAAAAATAGTATTATATACTATAGCTACTACACCATAATCACATAAAAACAGTGAATAACTGTACAAAGTGAATTAAGGTACTGTATGTGTGCTTCCCTTACAAACCATCTTTATTTAGATTTCAAAATGGGCACTTTGACATTTGTAATACATATGTTGTTTTTTGTCTGTCCACCGATGTTGGCTACTGTAATGGATATGGACGTAGCAGGGGAAATTTCCCATTTTAAACAAATAACCATGGATGGTGACCTTAGATAATGTTTTCTCATTATAATTGGGGATGTAAGGATTCACTCAACTCACGATTCGATTCATGATTTTGATTTCACGATTCGCTTCATGATTAGTTTTCGTTAAAAAAAAAAAAAGAGATTAAAGACAACTTATAAATTAAATGTGTCCTTTTATTATTGCTTGGAAAAAATGCTGCACGTTTCTTTGTGAAATTGAAATAGAAATAATATTATAATAATATACTAATACAGTACTTGCATATTGCTCTTTTGTTGGTTTTGATTCCTTCTATTTTCCTTATTTGTAAGTCGCTTTGGATAAAAGCATCTGCTTAATGACAACATTCTAATATAATGTTAATGTATATATCAAAACTAAATAAAAAATTTAAAACAAGCCCCAAATCCAACAGGGTCTGGCTGCAGACTTGCACTTGCATTCTCGGACTTCTTCTCACTTCCGCTAGTGACGTCACTTGGAGTCTTTATTTTTTATTTTGTTAGAATTTTTATTACTTTTTGTTTGAATTTCCCAACATTATATTACAGTAGCCAGGTGGCGAAGACAAGAAAAAATAAACTAAATTACAATGTCACTTGCAATGCTACTTGCACTCTCTACTACCTGTGACACTTGCAATCGACACAAATCGTGCGGGTTGCCAATGGAGACAAGACGCTGTGATGGTGATTAAATGATTAAACCTAATTTAGTACTATAGCGTACAGGGTCTTGCAAGAAAAAGACAAGACCGGCAAAACCTTGGCCAGAACACCAGAATATGAATGCTTGCGCAAAGTTTATCGCTAAGCGTTTTCCTCCCGTAGAAAAACATAAACGCTTAACATGGCTTAATGTATTAAGATGCTATTAAATTATCAAATTAAACACACAGTTCATTATTTTAATGAATATGTATACTCTATAGTATTTGCCTCACATACTGCAAAATGTGGCATAATGGACTAAGATGATAAAGGCCAAACTCAATATGCTTCTCTACATTATTAAAATATATAACTAATATGTACAGGCAAGCCCAGAATAAACGCAACATTTCGCAAAGTTTCGCGCTAAGCATTTTTCCATATAGAATAAACTGTCTACAACTCATTTATATCACTGTCTTTGTCCATTAAGCTACATTATGTGTTTTATTTATAATGATTTTCAATAGGAGGAAAATGTTTAATGTACAATTTAACGCACTGCGTTCTGTACTCGTCTGCTTGCCTGTACAGAGTTGATCCTTTTAAAATCACTTAATGCATTTCATAATGCACGTTTATATTTGCTGGTCTGTATATGCGTTGAGTTAATAACAAGATCTATAGGCTAGGCCTTCTGAATTGTCTTTATCATATTATGTCTGTTATTAAGCCACATTAAGTTAGTTTTATTATATTTATAAGAGAAAGATCGTCTGTTCTGATTTTTCCCGGAAAAACACGAGCGTCTGGAGGCGTGACGTGTGGGCAGAGCTAAAGAATCACGAGCGCGAGTAGGCTTTTGCGTTGAGAGCGTTTGGAAGCTGTGACACCGTGAGGACAAAACCAACCAAAATAAACCATGGCTAACAGTCAGATTCAGCATATATTTATGATTCCACATTTATGATGTGGAAAATGCAGTTTGATGACAACATCGCATGTTGTTTACTTGATGTGCTTACGCGCCGATTGTTAAGTTAACAACATAGATATTTGAAGCAGTTTTACTCACGGCCTGCGGTTCCAACACACGATCGTGACCCTTTTTCGTTGGGACTGCATTATCCTTAAGAAATAAACGATACGCAAATCCGACGTCAAACTGGGCCTTGTTTGTAAAACAAGCATCTTCGAAATGCAGGGAACAAACAAAAACACTTGCACAACTCCGTTGATGCTCTGTAAAAATAAACTCCATCCACTGGTCCCTTAATGTGTTTTTTTTTTTTTTTCTGGTAATCTGTGCAGGGTTGTCTTGCCCTGGCAACCAAAAACACACTTTTTTTGTGACAATTCGGTCTCTCGCTCTCATCAGTGAATGTCTCTTCTCTGCTCTACGGGAGCACGCGTTCTTCCAGCAGAAGTGCCCTCAGGACCCATATAAGGAAATTCCGCTCCATCTAACGTCACACAGACCCTCGAAAAAAACTTTCCGAAACTTGTGACAAACCGGAAGAGGTATTTTTGGAACAAAAATACTCCTTCAAACGTACAACTTAACTTTTGAAACTTTGTCCATGTTTAGAATGGGAATCCAACTCTTTAACAGTGTTAAAAACTTAGTATGCATGAAATAGCATTTCACCCCCCCCCCTCCCCTTTAACGAAAGACTTTGAGCGTTGCGTTTATATTCTGCTGTTCTGTGGCCACGGATTTGTCGGTCTTGTCTTTTTCTTGCAGGACTCTGTACGTTATAGTAGTAGGCCTACTAATTTAGTTTTAATTACCACCATAGCGTCTTGTCTCCATTGGCAACATGCATGATTTGTGTTGATTGAAAGTGACGTCACAGGTTGCGGAGAGTGCAAGTGGCGATTGCAAGTGACATTGTAATTTAGTTAATTTTTTCTTGTCTTCACCACTTGGCTACTCTTGTAAAATGTTGAGAGATTCAAACAAAAAAGTTATCAATAAATGGAACAAAATGAAAAAAAAAGACTGCAAAGTAACGTCGCTAGCGGAAGCACAAGTGTCTGAGAGTGCAAGTCTGAGAGTGCAAGTGCAAGTCTGCAGCCAGACCCTTCTCCCCAAATCAAATAAATAACACAAATAAAATAAATCCCTTCATCTAAACAAAAAGGCTTTGTCTGTGATCTTTCCATTTAAAATTTGAGGCAACCACTGCATTTTAATCATGATCCAAACAAAACTGCTGCAGTGCATACACGCAACATGAGCAGATTTTAAATCTAAATTACATTGTATATTATTTTGAAATGTGAAGCAAAAACAGAATGCTTTGACTTCAGTTTTGTGAAACTAGATAAAAACTTTCTGCATGAAACAGAAACAGTAGATGAGCTGAACGAGACGCATATTCGCTCTTTGCCAGCAGGTGGCGTTTAAAGCGTTTCCCTGGTTTCAGATTTAAACAAAGCAGTGCTGCACCTATGAATTTTAATATGCATTATACAGAGACGAGATGAAAAGAAAAAATACCATCTAAACTTTTCTAAAGACAGTAAGTTCCCCTCAGACATGCATTCATATAAACTCCTACCCCTAAATTAATCGCGATTTGTTTAGCATCTCAACCAATTTGAATTGTCACATATTTTAATAAATTTTCAACCAGCTCGCAGTTAATCGTTACATCGTAAATCCTATGATTTTTCGTTTAAATTAACAGAATGTATGTAAATCACATAAAAAATTATCAATGGAACTCATGGCTCAAAATTCTCTTCCAGATTTTAGAATTATATAGAGAAGACATACAAAAAATAATTCAATTGCATCTCTCAGAGTCCACAATGGCACACAGATTCACAGTGCACTAGTGCAATGGAAAGCAGCAGGGTGGAAATGTGAGACCCTGGTGGCTCTAATCTAAGATTTTCCTGCACGCAACAGGCGTATTGTATTTTTAGGGCAGATGGGACACCTGTTAGCTGAGGACATTAAGGGTAAAAGATGCCCCCTAGAGGCTGGAACGTGATGAAAAGGAAATGGCACTTGAGAGAGAGGAGCAGAACGAGAGCGAGCGAGACCTGCTTCTGAGTTATTCAGTGCATGGAGTGTCCTTGATGCGGCTCAAACGACAGCCTAGTCATGAGAGTGCGTAATGTCCTCAAAGACACGTTGCTCGGCCATCAGAGAGCGGTGGCTATGGGACAGAGCCTTCAAATGCCAAATATAACACATCCCTCAAGGTGTGAATTGGAACGCTTTACATAAGAAAACATATCAATCAATTTCATTAAACATACTGAGAGTCTAGTGCAAAAACTGAAGTCAAAATGGGATCAAAATATTCAATTTCTTTAAATGTGGCTTAGCACACTTACACAAGTCCAAAATGATTGCAATGATTTAAACATCTGAACATGTGACGCTTTTAAAATGGATTTCAATTGTCTTCCAAACTGGGGGAAAAAATAACCATCAAACGCTGCCAATGTAGTTAATTAATTTTGCAAGGCCTGACCTTTACAAATAAAGAGAGGAATAGAAAAAAATGGGAGCCATGAAATGCAATTCAATTTCTGGCTTAATAGTTAAGTATATCCACTTGAATGCACTGACTACACACAAGTCCTGGTCGAATGAGAGTAGGTGTTTGAATGCACCTGCCGCAAATTTACATATTTCTCATTTCAATAATCCTAAGAGGCACTCATAGCAGAGATAATAGAAAACTGACAGGCAGGATCTCACAGTCATTCATTACAAATAAAACAAAGGTAGTCACATACCACAGAATAAGTGAATATATAACTTTAGGACACTTGTGGTAATGAGATAATAATTTTAATAATATATATATTTTTTACAGCATTTACAAAATGAAATACTGTTCTCGGAGTAAAAAAAACAAAGCAATTATGACATCTGTTTCCTGTAATTTACAATGTGACCATATATCTCAGTATGACCATATTTATTACAATGTTAATTTTTAATCTAAATGCAGAAATGGGAATGTAATAAAAACAGTAAAAATAACATCAAACTTAAAAAGTGAGGGGAAAAGATTATAGAAGTAAATCACTGCACATAGCTCAAGTACTTCATGTCAATATATATATATATATTTTTTAAATAAAATAATACAAAGAATAAGACAAAAATTAAGCAATAATAATAACTTATAACTTAATAATAATCAAATGAAAACAACAAGTTAAAGACTTCAAATATCTTAAAAGTATACATTTTGGGGGAGTAAAGGAATCATGAAGAGCTTATACATCTCCCAGTGGATGTCCCTGTGGTTAGACAGAAAAGCATCAAAAGAGGCCGTTCACAGTGAGCTGGCAGATGTGAGAACTGGCAGCTTTGAGGTGGGTGGGAGTGAACAGTTCTGTCCTTGCGCCTCTCTCTCTCTCTCTGAATCGACCTCTTTTCAATCTCGTTTAACTGCTGCTAAAACTCACAAGCCTGTATTGACAGAAGCCAATTACTCCACACTTCACCTGCTGCAAACAGGATGAAATAGCAGTGGCGTACAGCATCTGTGTACACAACGACAACTCTACATTTCTCTTCTCCTCCACATCAAAACAAATTGATTTACAATAAAGACCCACTGAGCGTTCGAAATAGCTCAGAGTTATGAAGTCTTGCCATGTCACAACCTAACAAAAAGCTGCTGATGGGAAAATTTACTGAAGAGGCACAAACCAATTAATACAGAAGTAGGAATATGTAT
Organism: Carassius auratus; assembly: GCF_003368295.1. Classification (NCBI taxonomy): domain Eukaryota; kingdom Metazoa; phylum Chordata; class Actinopteri; order Cypriniformes; family Cyprinidae; genus Carassius; species Carassius auratus. Next base: position 28,732,736 of record NC_039246.1, on the reverse strand, counting down.
GTGTGGGGGTGTGAAGGAAAGCTTTTCTCTTCTCTAGCTAGAAATAAAATGTGATATTTCTTATTTCTAAAGGGCAATGAAACATTTCCTTAGATTCAAAGAGTGCCTGGACCTGCATTAACCTTATTTAAATATATATCTCCCCTAAGAGTGCTGTATAGGCCATCTTAAATCCAGATCTCGGAGCCTCTCAGAGCTGTTAAAGTTAGTGATGTGGAGTGAGGTGTGCCACTGCCACCGATTGCTCTCTGATCCAACTTTACTTCATCTGAGGAAACAGATCAGCACTCTGAAGACAGTTGCTGTTTTCTGCTTTAATCTACTGGGGTCTGTGTTTACATGAACACTGCAGCTGACCTATTTATCTGATATGACTTCTGCACAGACTGACACACAGGAAAAGAAGCATGCACTATACTACTATCTCTGGTTAGTGCTTGATGTGATATCAGAACATCTAAGTGCATTTGTTCTCAGTTTCAAAGTCAACACAGATAAAAATACTGTTTTCAAAGTTAACCTATATTTAGTCTCATGGAAATAATTTATATATAAATATAACTTATATGTATTTTATAGATTTTGTAGTATTATGCTTACATGCAGAATGATAAAAATGAAAAAAAAATGTAATTTTAATACTGCTGAAATGTATATTATACTGAATATGTAAACTAAAAAGTATATTACATTTACGCAAATTATTGTATAAAGTATAAAGATATTATTTAAAGATTGTATTTAACTACGGTATTATTAATAAATGTGTCAAAATCATATATATGATGTGTTGAAGATGATAAATAATTCAATTCAATAATTCAAAATCTTAAATTCACATGCTGGAGGTATAAAATGCTAAAGAAAAAAGGTTCTTTAAATAAATAAGTGTTAATCATGTTGATATGTATATTCAACTTAACTGATTATTAAAAGTACTAAATATATAAAGCATGACCTATCTTAAATGTAGGGTTTTAAATAAATCAAAATGTTCCTTTTGCTAAAGATTATTAAAGATTTTTACAATTTACACTGTAAGAATAACCTTGCATTTGACCCGTTGGCGATGATAAAAGGGGGGCAAAGAAAACAAGGTTACGAAAGAAAAAAGGTCTTTAAATGTAATATTTAATTTAATTGCAACCAGCTGTGCAATAAGTTTGCAATGAACCAAGTGAAAAATAAATAAATAAATAGATAAAAAAAAAAAAGAACAAATATAGCAGCACATTTTCCAAATGAGACGTATGGAAGGAGGCGGGCCTGCACTCCACATGAGATGAGATGAGAGTGCCAGTGCGTTCACATCCCTGTCTCAGCACACTCTCCTTGTCTGCAGTTATGGTCGCTATGGAAACCGTTCCCAAGGCTCTGCAATGTCCCCGAATGGAAAGAGAACAGTAGGGAGGGACAGAAATAAAGTCTTCTGCACATCACCAAGACAGAAACCAGAAAGCAGAGGAAAAAGGTAGAAGGTCACAAAAACACACATCAGGGATTTATTTTGCCTTATTTGACAAATGACGGCTGCTTTTATGTAGCACAGTTGGCAAGGACACTCAGCAGATCATTTCAGGGCTGCCATAAGTCAGTTAAGAAGAACATTCTGCATGCCAAACCAAACTTCAGATGTAGAATTAATAATATTAAGTAGGACCTCAGGAATGAGTAATCAGCTGAGAGATCGGAACCGTCACACTCACTGAGGCCTGACTGACGCACGCTGGCTGCAGTTTGCTGGAGCTGTGTGTGTGCTGTGGGCCGGAGCCGCGCACTGGGTAATTACATAGAGGTTAACGAGGCTGACTTCTCTAACGAGATATGAATCACACCGCATACAGAGACTCGGAGGGCTGCGTTAGGGCTATTTATACTTGATTTTCCCTTCGACATGAGCATTAGCCGAACACTGCCAGTTTGTCCATTCTAAGGTCGCAATCTTGAAAACTCTTGACATTTCTCCTAATTTTCAGTCATGGCGCATTTAGAGCACAAATGAAAAAGCAATTTATTATTGACATTTACATTTATAATTTATTTATTTAGCAGACCCTTTGATGCAAAAAAATTTTTAGGAATGCTGCAATGCAACCGATTCATCCCAAGGAAACAGAACCACAGAATTGCTGCATGATGCAATACAAAGATGCACATTTTAAATAAATAATAAACATGCGTAAAAAAGAGTGTGTGTGTGTGTATATTCATGTATATCTATACATGATCACTTTGAATAGAAATGGCTCTGTTTAAAAGAATAGTTCAACACCTAACACTGAAAATGTACTCTCAGGTCATCCAAGATTTCTCAGGTCAAGAACAGATTTGGAGAAATGTAGCATTACATCACTTGTTCAGCAATGGATCCTCTGCAGTGAATGGGTGCCGTCAGAATAAGAGTCCAAACAGCTGATAAAAACATCACAATAATCCACACGTAAATCAGCCGAGTTCAGTTAATAAATTGATTCGATTAGGATTTAATTGTTATATAGTGAAGTAAATGTAGGTGCATCCCCTATACGGGATGGGATGACAGTTAACAGGTTAATCATAAATATGAGAAAGCAACTAATGATGCAAATACAAAAAGCCTCACACTAAACTCCACCAAAGCTCAAAATAAAACAAGCCTCATCCTCACTCCATGACATCTCCCTCCTTGCACAGGAGCAAATACAGAATAGCAAACAAAATGTGTCAGGACTCTTCCATTTGCTGAAGTACAGAGACGGATCAAAGATCCAAGTCATGGATGCATTACTGAGAGTCATCTGGTCTGAACTGATCAACAGCCAGCTACTGTCTGTCTCTCAACAAAGTGCTGTTTTTAGACCTTCTACGACAGCATCGGTCTCATTCTGCCTGGCGTGTGCGATGGGATGTTTCTGGGAAGACTTGGGTGGGTTTTGTTTTGATTCTAAGAAGGGAACAGTAGAGTGTGCATGCAAGAATACGTGCTGGAGACAGGTGAGCAGCAGTGGAAGACAAATGTGCCAGTGTTTTGAATCACATTAGTGTGTTTATAGGGTGTTAGACTCAAGTGCGAATTCTCACTCTGATCAGCAATGTTGATTAATATTTGTATGGCGAATGTCTTGGTTTTCACACAGAATTACATAACAGCACTCAAAGGAGGTACATGCAGTCACTGACTTGAAATAAAACATGGGCATCAACCCAAAGTGGGCAAATGTCAAAGCGGAGGACACACCTACTCTAAACAAACACTGATGTAACACCACTCTTTTTTTATTAAATTAACATGAATTTTTTGAATGCATTTATTTTATTGATTTGATTTTTTCTTATTTTTTTTATTTTTATTTTTTAATTTATTTTTTATATTAATGTGAATTATTTTTAAGAATACATTTATAGAATTAAACCAACAATGAGACTTACCTATTTACAGACAAATCTTATATATAAAAAAAAAAAAAAAAAAAAAAAAATTATATTGAGGGTATGCAGACACCTCTATGTAGGTAAAAAGTATACAGCTCATAAATTGAGATGGCTCAAAATATCCAAAAACTATTTTGTTTCAATAACTTTGTTCAAACCAGTAACATATTATATTCATCACAAACTGCTGCTTCTTTGGATCAAATTAAACTAAAAACTGTTTGTCAGGCAGGTCTGTAGACACACTCGCACAGTGAGGTCCTCTCATCTTATTTTTTGTTTGGCGTCTCTACACAGAGATCTCTAAAGAAAACGGTTCAAACAAGCAGCAGCAGCAGGCTGAGGTACCACATATCTGATTGTATCAACTGAGCAATGTCTTTTGCTGAACAGTAGGACCATGTCTGTGCTCTTTCAACTCTCTAAAGGGTTTTATGCGATCGGATGACATGCACATTCCAGGTTTGGGCCAGGTTACACTACACAAAGACAAATCAATGAGAGTGATGTCCTTAAAAACATTCGTTTTGTACATTCTTTAGGTTTTATAGCTATGGAACTGATACATGTGAAAGGAATAGTTCACTCAAAAATGAAAAGTCTCGTGTCATTACAAATCCTAAAATACAAAAGGCACTATAAAATAGTCCATATGACCTTTGCACTATATAAGAAGTTTTTTAAAGTCACACAACAGCTTTGTGCGAGACACAGACTGATATTTTAGTCATTATTCACTGACTACAGGTACACTAAATGTTCAATAGATTGGCGTCGGTAAGATTTTGGAAAGAGATTTCATATGCTCATTATAGTTGCATTTATTTGATCAAAAATACAGTAATATTGTTAATTGTAATTACAGCCTAGAAAAACAGTTTTCTATTTTATGTTTTTAAATAGAATTTATAATTCTAAAGTATAAAATATATAAATTTCAACAAAAATATAGAATGTCATTTCTGTGACGGCAAAGCTTGTATTTCCATCAGCCATTCCTCCAGTCTTCATTGTCACATAATCCTTCAGAAATCATTCTAAAATGCTGTTTTAGTGATCAAGATACATTATTTATTATTCATTGTATTATTCAGTTTTATTTATGTATTATTAATGTTGAAACTATTTTAAAAATCAACATTTTAGGGTTGTTTGATGAATAGAAAGTTCAACAGAACAGTATTTTTATCAAACAGGATTATTTAATTGGTCACTTTTGACCAATTAAATGCATCTTTGCTAAATAAATACATTTCTTTATAAGAAAACAAAACAAACTAAAATATTTTTAAATGGTGGTTTACTAAACATTTTGATAGAATTTTTTTCTTCAACATATTTTTTTTCATCATAGACTCAAAGACTCAAAATATAACAAACAGATTATACAGACTTTTTATAGTGCAATATTTGTCCTTTTTGGAGCTTGACAGCCTGACAACTGTCATTGTATTGAAACGATCTATATTAAAAAAATTTAAACAAATAATTTTTGCATTCCATCAAAATAACAGTGAGTAAACAATGAAAAGCATTCATTTTTTGTGGAACCATACCTTTCATTTCAAGAAGAGTGCAGACTGTAGAGTTGTAAGTTGGTTTAGTGGGTCAGTTCCTCTCTGCGTTCGTGCTCTCAGGTCTCTCACAGGTGAACTGTACCAGGTTTGGCTTCTGCGTCCTTGACACAGTTAGCCGACCGCATTAGTGACCGATTCCTCCTTGGCCACCTGTCTCCTTGATGATGACGGGTCCGGGCCCAATCGCATCTCTTCCACCTCGTCTCCTGGGTGGTGAGAGGGGAAATGGAGAATACAGGAAGATAAGTTGAGGGGCCACTTTGGAGTTTAGGGGGACCAAAATAGATGTGACACACAACAGCTCTGTAACTGCCCAGTTAGACTAATGAGGCAAGGTTGAAGGAGAGGGATGCTCCCGGAGGTGCACACGCTCTCGTCAAAGCCCCTGCCCGCCTCACCCATGGCCCATTTCCGCTACAGAAATTCATTAAAATGGTCACAGCGAGCGAGCTTTAGGGCCTCAATTGGGTCAAGGCAAAATATTGAGCTCAAAGAATTCAACTCAATATCAATTTGTCAGTCTTAGAATAGTAATTTTTCACACCTGTATCTTAGAGTTGAAGGTGCCACAGACTCTGAACATGGGGTGAAAGGTCCTGGTTGACCACTGACCACACAGCTCACTCTGCTCCACACCGGTTTCCAGTTAAGATTTTTGAAAGACGTCTCTTATGTTTACCAAGGCTGAATTTACTTTTATAAAAAATGCAGTAAAAACTATAATATGGTGGAATAATATTACAATTTAAAAAAAATAATTCCAATTTTAATATAATTTAAAATGCAATTAAGGTAATGGAATGTGTGATCCTTCAGCAATCATTTGAATATAAAGATTTAGAATAAAATAAAATATTATTATTATCCATGTCGTAAACAGTTTGCAATCAAAATTGTGATACTGGGAAGTTAATATTTTTATTTAACAAGGGTATAATAAAATGATCAAAAGTGACAGTAAAGACACTAATAATGTTGGAAAAGATTTATATATAATTTCCTGGTTTCCACAAAAACATGTAGCAGCAAAATTGTTTTCAATAATGAAAAAAAAACCCAGTTAATAAATAAGCACCAATTAAGCATATTATAAGAATGATTTTTGAAAGATCATGTGTTTTAAGGCCTGTTCACACCAAGAACGATTAATAATATTATGTGAACTATAGTAGTCAACATTTAAAGTGGAACAAAACCTTTGATCAAAGTGGTCATAAACTAAAACAATACCCGTTACTGTTTTAGGACAATTTAAATGAACCTTTTGATCCACTCCAAATGTTGAATACTGTATAACAATACCTATATATTAGCGTACACACTAACACACAGTTTTGTTCTGTTTATTTTTGTGCTGCAGTTGAGGTCGTCTGCTTTAAATGCTTGGATGGATCTTGATTGTCTGTTAACATCAATGTTTTAAATGTTCAACAGCTGAAAAAAAAAAACAAAAAAAAAAAAAACAAGCGATTCCAACAATTGGTTCCTTATTAAAAAATGGTAAACTGGTTCATGATGTGGGTCTACCTGTATTTATAATGGCAGTATGCCATTCCAAAATTCAGCATACATCTTGCTAGACAGTTAAAATACATGCAAAATAGATACTTCATATCGCTGTGGATATTCTGGAAATGATCATATAGCCATATCATAACATAAACATTAAACCCACGTTTACACTTGTATTTCTTGCCTTCTGTAAACTAACATGAGTAACAGAGCTCGCTTTTATCCAGTTGCAACGGTCACATGAAATAATGAACAAAACAAAAAAAAGGAAAAGAAAAAAAAAAGTAATGCTCAATTTCATTGCAAACTTAAGGCAATGGTTGTAAGCGGAGTCATCACATCTAACATTTAAAGCTACATAGATCAAATGCTTGGTGCGGTATTATTACAGATGTTGAAAGGTACAGCAGGAAGAAACCAAGCAGCAGGTTTGCTTTTATCAAGTCTGATCAAACTTACAAGGACATGACTGCATGACATTTCTGTGACCTTTTCTTTCGGCCCAACAGAGTCCACTCCGTGGGTGTGTCCAAACACAACGCCACAGGCACTTGTCTCTTCCAGTCTCTGTGAAGGCCAAAGTGCTGTTCTCTCTGTCTATAGACATGCATATTTTATGAATACCAGGCATTATGTAAGCAATATTTCAACTAATTAATATTTTAATTAATTAAAAATTTACTTTCCCTATCCAGCCCCAACCAGTTCCTTCAATGACAATTAATCTCGGTGTCAATTGTTTATCAATTCAATATGAATTTAGAAAATTAATTAATTTACAATTCAAACGAACTGCAGAAAATAAACTGATGTCATTAAACTGACTTAAATTGTTTCATTAGAAGTACAAGCAGTAGGCCTACAAGCATGTGCAAGCAGCAATTTTTGTGGTTGTTGTTGTTTTGTTTTAAATTTAAATTAATTAATTTTAAGTGTACAAAATAGAAAAAAAGCAAAAGGGAAGCATTTCTTCCTGGGGTCCTACCTTTATCTTTTTGTACACAACTCGTACTTTCTGAAGGCGAAAAGCTGGTCAGTTCGTCCAGCACTAAACAGCTGATTCACACATATTTCTCTGCTCTGTTCTCATAAGATCTGCCAAAACAGTTGGACAAATTACTAACCTGAGGTGAGAAATCAAATGCAAAGTTGGAAAACAAACAATATAATGGCATGATTAGAAAACCCAGGTGTGTAACGTTAACTGATGTTGAAAAGACTTCAAATTGACATCAAAATACAGGACAAATTTACAAATCAAACGGAAGGCAAAAACTTTATATGAAGTTGATTTGATGTAAACTAAACGTCAAACATCATATTAGCCTACGTATACATTAAACCAATTTCAGTGTAGGATCATTAACTTTCTATTTTTACACAACTGACATCGGAAAAAAAAAACAGCCGCCCAAACTTAATTTAAATTGATGTTAGTGTTACAGCATCTTGATCTTTTATACAATAGTTCAACAAACTGTAGATAAAATGTTGTTAAGCTTACGTTTTAAACACAATATTTTAATTTACTCTGCCAGCGAAAAGGTAACCACAGCGAACCGAACGTCTCCAAGCAAAACATAATTGTGACGTTCCTGAATGAATCAGTGATTTGAACGAATCGGTTCAATAATTCAAAGACTTGTTCACTTTCGTCACCTACGGCTAAATGTTAATTGACTCGTAATCAGAAAGGGCTTACCATAATCCACAGACTGACAACCTGTATATGTTTTATTCATTTGTGTATTATTTAGAAGAAAATTTACATTTACAATCAATTTGATAAATGGTTTGCCTTGAGTTATCAATCTTCAGACTAATTTGAACCTTTTGGTATAATTAATGGAATAAACGCCACTTTCTTTAAAAAAACTGGCCTTGATGAAACAGGCAGTGAATCAGAGTGTTTTTGTACCTGATTACATAATTTATTGAAAAAAATTAAACCTGTATAAACTCACAGGTTTTATGTGAAAGAAATAGAAGGGGATCATTTAGTTCAAGAAAGATAACAGCCTATTTCATTTACATTTAGTTTAAAATCCCATGATGCTCAGGCCAGCATGACCTAGCCAACCTACAACCTTATCTCACCTAAATGAAGCATACCATTAACTCAAATAATATATATATATATATTTATTCTAAATGGGTGCACCTGCACTATCAAATAGGAGCTTATCCTGGTAACTATTCTTGTCTGAATAAAATGGGAGAAAGTCAGTATGATGGATGACCAAGGAACAGGCCCTCCCACGAGACCAGGCTGGCGAATAATCAATAGACTGGCAATGTGGCCTAGCTGGAGGGCTGCATATCAATCATAATGCACAAGCCTTGTATTCTGCCATCATCTCATTGACAGCACACAGTAGGCAAGGGACGAGTTGTCTCATCTATTACTTTTGGCAGATAGACCGGAGCAGCTGAGCTGACACTAAGGACTATCAAAGTGGGAGAAACACTCACCATTGAATGGGGTAAAATAAGACTGAAACTTAGTAAAGTCCAGAGTGAGTTGAAGAACATGGAGAAATAGAGACGTGTGGGTTCCTTCATTCCTTCCATTGACAAAGAGGAGTGTATCCTCATCATCTATGTAATTTGAGAGGTTTGTCCTGCCTAAGTCCTCTCCATTGCTTCATGCCTCTCACAAACAGATGCCATCCATGCACTGTAATCTAAATGTGGCACAAGGACTATCAACACATTGCTCTTGTCAGTTTTCCTTCAGTAATGCTTACAAAAGACTTCCCTGGTGGGCCTTCCTCAACTGTGGCAATTTAGGGCCACCTGGTGTTGAAAACCAGTTAGGAATTTGCACCTGTTTGCCACATGGGTTCTTTGAAACCTCCTTGTGCCAAAACCAGAGCCGTTGGGTGAGGAAGGGAACAAGGTGTTCCTGTGCTCAAAACAATCATATGTCAAGAGAATCGATTAGCAGAAGTGCTGATCCGCAGCTTGTTTACATTTCATTTGATGAAGTGTTTTTGTGCACCTATTTTAAACCCACATGTTGCTCTGTCCAACAGTGTATACTTGTCAGGAAATAAATGTTTTGATTCTAGAATAGTTTGTATTAATCTATCAAGGTACTTGAAACAATGCTAAGGGATTTTAACATGCTGACTAATGTCACATTTCTTTTTGATTTTCTAGAACATATCCATGTTTGACTTCATTCCATAGGTGGTTTTGGATTTTTTTAAAGTCGTTTTTTTTTTTTTCAAACAAATACATACATTCTTATATTAAACTTCAAATATAGGATACCCTAAGGATTTATCAAAAATTGAGGTGCTATTAAATTCTTGGGAGTTTATGTTGATGAAACTTCCGAGTTGGAGGGAACAAGTTGATTAGATGAGCAAAGAACAAATAGACCTATATTGACGGGTATAATGAGGAGGGTTATGTGTCTTACTACAGAATGTCGTCTTACGCTTTACTGTAGTTTAATTTATCCATCTTTCATATTGTAATATAGTTTGGTCGAGTACTTTTACTATATATAAAAAACATTAGCCTTCAGAAGCATTTGATTAGGATAGCAATCCAATCAAATCTTCTTTGTTGAACTTCAGATCAGTTTCTTACGATTTTTCTTAAATGTGTTTTCATGTATAAATTATATTCAAGTGAGGGGAACCTCCCAGAGCAATTTAGAATGTTTTTTAAAGTAAATTCACAGGGGTTACTTAACACATCATTTTTCACCTTCCTAAAGTTCTCACTTGTAAAGGTCTTTAAATGTTATAAAAAAAAAATATTGATAAAATTTTAGTGCCTTTTTGGGTTTTAATGCATTGTATGTACCATATAAGGTTAGTTTCTGTATTTATAAAGGTGTTGTTCGTTAAGGGTTGTGTGAGTGCACTCCCTGCTAAAACTAGCTGATTATGGAGAAGTTTTGACATCTACTTTAGTTGACTAAAGCTGTAACAAACTTGACAGGCTACATCCAGTTTAAGTCAACCATCCAGTGTAGGCTGGCAACTCCCCAAGCAAGAATGTCATTGTCAACGAAGTAGTAAAACCATATACTTTTATTTCAAAAACGTCAAACAATACTTAATACAACAGAGCATTTCATCTTTACCACCACCCCATTTACTATGTATAATTTCAAGGAACTAAGTCTCATTTATGCTAACTTCTTACCCTTTTGTTAAACTGACACTCCTACTTAAAATGACTACGCATTATGCGTTCTCACCTGACCAGGTTACACATATCCTTCTCCATTGTTCTTCAGCAGCAGTCCTCAAGCTCCATGGGCAAAGCAATTCAAACAACACTTCTAAAAATCTCATTTTTAAACTTACACTAATTGTAACTTCAAAACTACATGTATAAAAACTAGACAAATACAAGCAGCATCTGCGGGCACGTTCTATGTATATTTTAACATTCAATATCTTTAATTTTATTAAGGTCATCTTGCAGTACCCAGGTGAAGGAAAAAAAAAAAAAAAAAGGTATCCTATGCATTTTTGGTTAATGAAAACAAGGTGTTTATAGAGTATGAGGCCTTTATAGTGCCAGCTTTATTTTTTTATATATATATATATATATATATATATATATATATATATATATATATATATATATATATATATATATATATATATATATATATATATATATATATATAAAGCTTCCTTGAAAACCTCAGCTTAGTGTATTTGCAAGTATTTGTCTCTGATACTGGTAAATAATATCTGAATGCATTGTAATGTACACATTAATGTTTAATAAACACAAAAGAACATGTCAGATGTAACTTAATTAACAAATTTTAATATTTAATACAATCAATATTTACATAATTTCTCAAAGTAGATCAGATCACAGGAGTTGCAACTCTGAGTGCGTGTAGATTTACATTCAAACATTTACCACAGTTACCCTGCAGCGATGAGCAAGCAGCCATGCGGCTTTTCCCAAGGCTCTGGATGGGTTGCACAGACAGCTGAGATCCACCGAGGAGGATCAGCAACCTGTAAAAGTCTCCCAAAACACACATGCATCCGTTGGCAGAACAATGCATGCACATTTCTCAGCAATTACACTGCGACAACACGCTACTGCAGCGCTCTTACACCGCGTACACAAAGGGTGGAGCGTGTTTACCTGCTGGCCACGTGGTGGCGGCCTTGCTGGCGGCGGGGCGTGGTGTACACGTCATCACGCAGCAGTGACGCAGAGCGTTCCGCCTCCCTGAGTTGGAGTCTGCGCAATGCTGTGAGAACAAGGAGAGCCGACAAATGAAACCACATTCAACTCGTAACATGCAACTCAAAAGCATTGTGTTGGAACGCCTTGGCTTCAATACATATTGTCTGATACGATTTCATATTTGTACAGGGCTAACAATGAAGGCACTGTTTGCACGCACTTATTACTGTCTTATGCGTTCACGGCTGCCCACCCAGTCGTCTCATTCCGACGAAGTCCAAGTCAGGTTTCGGAAAACGCGTCAGATTTCATTCCTGTAGAACACGTTCTCGAAGTCTCTCTGTTGGAAGTCCAAAGATCTGTCGTAATCAGAGTCCGACATTGAGAAAACGCTCTCATCAGATGATACATTAGCGTTATTCTGAGTTGAGAAATCACGGCTTACATCACAAACATATGATAGGTCAGCGTACACCAGGTCCATTAGATACTGTGTTGTGTTTCCTGGTGCCATGGCTACAGACGGTACGTGACTTTGCTTCCGCGTGGCGCTAGCTTTAACGTTACCGTCGACACGGCCCGGACTCAGCTGGGGTCTCCTGGCCGACCAAACGCGGACCTTCCGCCTCCTTTCTCCCATATTTGCACGCAGAAAAGTCTTCTTTGATTTTGACCACTTTTTCTTGAGATCAGACGCGGCCTTGATGTCCTTCTGGAAGTTTCCTTTCATTGTTGTAAATTCAAGACACATTACCAAAAAAAAGGTTAGTCTTTGGTTGCCAAAAAGTAAATGATTATTAAAAAAAAAATCAATGATCTAGTGGTTAAAATAGAAAACCACAAGCTTTTAGGTCCCAAAGAAGCTCACGCTGCTTACTCTCCAACGATCCAGAAAAAAAGTGGCTGAGTAACGTGTGTCTCACGTACTTAAGGAACTTACGGAAGTGACGTTTTTCGCTTCCAGCGAATCAGCTTTCACCTTGTCTTGTTCGGCGCTGTTGAGTGGTGATCTGATATGAACACAGTGCCCCGTTGGCAACTGGTGGTCCTTTTCAGCAAAATTATACCAGCATGAAGAAAAACATTTTGTAACTTTATAAACAAACATACTAAAAATGTAAATAAAATAAAAAATTATATATATAAAAACAAGCCTTTTCACATGTTAATGGGCCTAGACTACTGAATAGTTTGTAAGAGTAAATCACGAATTGTTTATTTATTGATTAAAATGCTTGGTTTGACATAAACATGGGGCAATTTTGCATATTTCAGATTACATAAAACTCCAAAACAGCATGAAATGACACTGATGACCACAGCCTGATAGTTCAGAACACGATCTTGTATTTAACGGCGCTGCTTTTCCTTTCTTTTCTTTTCTGTCCGAACGTGCTAGACGGAGATGTTTAACCGATATCTCATAAATAGGCTAGCGTTCTAAAGAAATGTCACAATATAAATTAAATATATTATAACTATCGTTGAAAAGCACTTAAAATGGTATCTTTTTTAAGTGTTCTCTGTGAAAACGGCCTTTTAATTTGAGACAATTTGTTCTGTGTTAATTTACATTAGGTTCGGCCGCAGTCACTGTTTTGGGGGAGATTTGAAAAATCACTTTTTGTAGTGAACAACATTTCTAACAATAGCAACCCAAATATGTATTTGTCCTTCGACATGTGTTGGTCATTTCCCAAACAAAAGTGTTTTATATTGCACACTGAAGCTCCATGTAGACCGCTCCCAGACGTAAACACTACGTCCATGTCGAAAGTGTAAACATCTTCTTGAACTTGTCTCTTGAAGCTCTCTGCTGCCATCTTTGTATCGGAGATTCTTACGAAACATAAAATACATTTATTTGCGGAACAAAACTTAGCCGCGTCTGCCTTTTTTTCCAGAAACCCACCCAAATGTGTGAGACGTTTAATATTTTGACCCTACATACAAAAGCTCTCTCATTAAGCAAAGTGTCTTGTTTGTATCGAAGGGCGTGCTTGCATCTCTGCACCGCCATTTACAGTCCAATACAGCACCGCCAGCAGTTTTAGTCCAACAGTTTCGGGACTCGAGTTAGTAAACATGACAAGTGACAATGTAAAAATGAAAGAGAGGACATCTAGTCCTATCTTAGTGAGTATGTGCTTTTTTGTCGGTTCTAACTTAACGTGACGAGACAGAGACAACGACAGCTGACACAAAACGGGATGTTTTTCGCCTTCCTAGCGATTAAAATATTATACTTTTGGCTGAATTTGTAGATAAACACATTTGTGGTGCTTTAGTTTACACGAGGCATTATTATAACACCCAGTTTTCCACGAGGGTGCGTATATATACAGTGTGTTGTTCTTGAACATATAGTATTTTTCATAATATACTATTTTCATGCTGTAGGTTTCTCCATCAATCTGGATTTGACTGTCGACCATCACTAAACCATTAATTCCCCTTTCTGTGAAACTACAGTTTTACGAAGAAACGATTTGAAGTCATTTTATCGTCTGTAAACAAGCACATACTAAAAGGTAGAAAACAAAAGGCTTTTGTTAAGATTTACAATAATAAAGAATGTTTGTTTCAAATATTTCATTCTACTGCGATACGATGTGAGCAAACCAACAGTGTTGTGCATATCTGCAAAAATGTTTCCACATTATTAAAGATTTACGGTATTAGAGACACTTTAATTACATATTTATACACTACGTTTTTCTCGGACTTTTTACATTGTGATTTCACAGCAGTCCAGTAGGTGGCGGTATGCACACTCGGACCTCCATGAATCAATAGCAGAAGAAATTAACATAATCCCTCCATCTTCTCTTCTAGTGCCCTTCGCTCGTGCACTAGCGCCATGAGTAGCGCACTTGATGACTCAAAGACAACAGACGCAAGTATGGACCACGAACTTTACACTGTACAGAGTCCCTCTGATGACATCAAGGATGGCCCAGATCATGCGGAATTCATTTATAAAAGTGAGTAGCAATTAATTGTATGCATTTAAAGTCCTAATGCATTTAATCAACTGTTTTATTTTAGCAGTTCAATACTGAGCTGGCCAAGTAAATGGGATGCATGCATTATACAAATCACGTTACCTACCGTTATTAATATCTGCATTTGTGATTATGTGTGTGTATGTGCTTCAAGTGTCAAATGAAGAATTCGTTAGATTCGTGAAGTTACGCGTGACCAATGACTCACTTTTCACTGGAAAGAGAAATTCTTCAACTTTGGCTTATAGGTAAACCAGTCACCACCAGCTGACAGTTAAACATGCATACACACACATTCAAGTCCTTGCACCTATAAAGAAGCATACAGTTGATGTTTATGCCAACAACCTGCAGAAATTAGTGTGTAAAGTCTGCACATCTTTCTGCCATAGGGCCATCTTGAAAGAGCTGGGTCTCCAGAGGGAAATTTCTGCCAGCCAGGCCAGGAGGAAATGGGAAAACCTTAAGATGAAGTATAAGGTATGTTAATGCCTTGTCGACTATCTGCTATTTGTTGACTCTGTCCCACTGGCCTCCAGCAATTCACATTTAGGATATTGCCCATAATTAGCATACCTCATTCAACTTATAGGTTCAGGACTTCATGAACCTTTCAGTCTTCCGATAGTGTCCTCTAAAGGTTTTAATTTATAATCTTTTTTTTTTTTTAATAATTATTAGGTATTACATATTTTTTATATATTTCATAGTATATTACAGATACATTTATGCATTTGAATGATTGCATTATATACATAAATAATAGCACACACACATATAGTAAATATATAAGTAATTATTTTTGTGTTATTATTATTATTATTATTATTATTATGTGTGTTATAAACTTACAAATAACAGCAATTAAAATTACACAAAAAAGGAAATTTGAATATTAAACACCACAATGTCATCAAATATGAATGTAATTTGTGTGTGTGTGTGTGTGTATATATATATATATATATATATATATATATATATATATATATATATATATATATAATTTTAACATTAATATGTATTTCATATTTTCATGAATGTATTTTATGCATTAATTATTTTTTAATTAAACTAATTAAAATTACAAATTAAAATTACATTTTAATATTAAAGATCAGAATGTAATAAACTTTATATATAATTGATAAAAATATATAATAAAATGTAAATAAATTATTTTAAAAGTATTGTGCATGAATGTATTATGTAATGTATTATTTACACAAATTAACTAAATGTGAGCCCGGACCTCAAAACCATAAGGGTAATTTAATCTCTGATTGATAATGTGAAAGCTGAATAAATAAGCTTTCCATTGATTGTGGGGGTAGTCGTGGCCTAATGGTTAGAGAGTCGGAGTCGCAATCTAAGGGTTGTGACTTCGGGTCCCGGGCCGGCAGGAATTGTAGGTGGGGGGAGTGCATGTACAGTTCTCTCTCCACCTTCAATACCATGACTTAGGTGCCCTTGAGCACTGAACCCCCAACTGCTCCCTGGGCGCCGCAGCATGAATGGCTGCCCACTGCTCCGGGTGTGTGCTCACAGTGTGTGTGTGTGTTCACTGCTCTGTGTGTGTGCACTTTGGATGGCTTAAAAAGCAAAGCATGAATTCTGAGTATGGGTCACCATACTTGGCCATATGTCACGTCACTTTCACTTTTGTTAAAATAGGACAATTTTTGCCTGAGATACATCTAATTAAAAATCTGGAATATGAGGGTTCAAAAAAAATGAAAATATTGAGAAAATCACCTTTAAATGGAACGTGATCTTTACTTAATATCCTAAAGATTTTTGGCATGAAAGAAAAATAAATAATTTTAACCCATTCAATGTATTGTTGTCTATTGCTACAAACATACCTACTTATAACTGGTTTTGTGGTCTAGGGTCACATATGTCATTTAGTTTAATAAACATAAACATCCAAACTTCATAAAATATCAATATTATAATTATTCACACACATACTGTGTTATTACTCTCTACAACCCTGTCCTCGTTTGTAAGTCGCTTTGGATGAAAGCGTCTGCTAAGTGACTAAATGTAAATGCAATCTGCATGATTGAGCACTTTGCTCACTATTTAAACTGTTTGTACCTGTGTGCCTTGTGTGCATCAGGAAATGAAGAATCCCCCACCTGGCGTCTCGGTGAACCCCACTAACTGGCCGTGGTTCTCCCTCATGGACGACGCCATGGAGGGTAGACTCGCGGGAAGTGAAGTCACTCTAGACACTTCCACAGTGGGCGACGATAGCGAGTATCGGCCGAACAACACCTCGCGCAAGAGGAGCAAGAGAGCGCGTGAGCCGGACAGAAGCGAGATCGAGCTGTTCGTCGAGGAGGATGATATGATGTCTGAAGAGATGGGGCGAGACAGGGTCGAGCTGGACAGAGACAGGGACGAGATGGAGCAGGAGAGGGCCATCCTAGAGAGCGACAAAGCCGCTATTGAATATGAGAGGATGGTCCTGGAGCGGGAAAAGATGGTTTTAGATCGAGAAAGAGCGGGAGTGGAAAGAGAACTCGCAGCATTGGACCGAGACAGGGCCTCTCTGGAGAGAGAAAAGGCCGCTGTGGAGAGAGACAGGGCTTCTGTGGAGTACATCCGAGCTCAGCTGGAAAAAGAACGAGCGATTCTTGACAGAGAAAGGGCAAAGCTTGAACGAGAGCGTGCCATACTAGAGCAGCAGCGTGGGATGGAAAAAGAGGAGCAGACGGCTAATTTGAACGATAATACAGAAGGAACTGACACCTCGATTCCTTTAGTGATGGAACCAGCTTCCTTAGAGAGGAGGCAGAAATTCCTCAACCTGTTTGAAAAGCTCATTGAGAACTTCTAAAATGGAACTGAATGTTCTGAATGCGAACCGTTATGTATATGTTATTATTTTTGTACACCTTCTGTTTGAAGTAAAACCGTTTTCTGTTCCCAGAAGTGGATTGTGCTGTGTTACAGTGATTGGTTTTGTAATGTTAATAGCTATGCTTGTTTAACAGAGCGATAAGTGTTGCTTTCATGCCTTTGAAGCGGACAATGAAAATGTTAAGGCACCTCTGTTTTGTAGAGGTCATCAGAAAACTTTATTCGGTGTGATTATTTCCATACAAAACACACAATGCTAATATTTACCCCCCAGCCATTCTCAACCCCCTCGGCTAATACAACAGTTCTGAAATGTTCATTTTGAAGGCCTTTGGTCATAACAACAGCTTGAATTGTGATATTCCAAAATTTTTGCAGTTCTCATAAAAAACAGAAAACAGCTTATATATATATATTACAGTACAGACTTTACAACAAATTCATCGTTAGACTGCTTCTTTTATTGCATTAGTCAAATTTACCTTTCAAAAAATGAAGTGAGCGCCAGCTTCAATTAGGTTATGCTAATTATGATAAACATTTGTTAAATTCTATATGAATATTAACAATATTTCATTTACAAAACAAATATATTTAAACAATTCGGGCTGGCTATTGCAGCTAACCCCAGACAGGCAACCAGCACAGCACACAAAAAGAGGGTTTTTGTGCGGCTTGGTTCGTATTTGCACTTGTAAATTAATGACATCTTGTTTTCCTCAAAGGTTCACTAGTATTTGATAAATAAAAAAAACTTTCGGAGTTATGCATGGTTCTCTGTTTCTCTAAAAGAGATTGTTTACGAGGCTAGACACATATGTGTTTGGGAGACGTCATAAATCCAGATCCACCTACATAATGAAAAGTATGCACTGTGTAAAAAGGTAGAAACACAAGCAGCGTAGAGTTGGAAGTGTCCACCAGAACTCCTGTGAGAGTGTGAGTTTATGTATTTATGCCAACCTCCTTTAAATACAGCCATTCATATCCAAGTGTTTGCTTGGGCCCAAAGTAAAAAAAAAAGAAAAAGAAAAAAAAAAAGGAGAGAGAGGTACACACAGAGGAGTTTTGATGCATGTGCATACGTGTGAGTTTTGTACACGTGCATTTGAATGTGCGTTTTCTCCGCTTAAATAAGGGCACCAATGGGGATACGTGGCAAACATATGTAGGCCTGTGGGGTTCTGCTGAGGTTGATGGGATTACCGTCCAGGCGAACGTCCTCTAGAGCATTGCGGATGTAATTCAAGTCATGTGGATTGCAGAAGGTGTCCTCATGCATCATTTGGATATTGTTATTCTGAATGAAAAAATGGAGAATGTTTTCAATGTAGCATTCAGCAAAGATGTCAATGTTCATTAAAGAGCACTAGGTAGATCACCAGGAAGACTTCTTTAAAGTAAACTAGCTCTTTAAATTAAAATCTATGAGTAAATGTTAATGTTGCAGTTAGGTGGCAAGTGTCATAGATGTCCACAAGGTGGCGCTAGTGAGGTGGGAGTACAGGTACCTGTAGGTGCAGAGAGCGCAGACTGTCAGGCAAAGGAACCGGGATGTGGTTTATGTTGTTGTCCGTCAGGTAAAGGTAAAGTAGCCCTGGCATGTCCTGGAAACAGAAAACATGAGCTGATGACAATTCTATCAAACTAAATAGAATTTAGTAATTATCTAAGGTACATCAACACAGCTAGTAATAGCAGCAAATCCCATAGAAAGTGGGCATTTTTCTGCTGTCTGTTTTTTCTCTTATTTAAATGAACTGTAAGTTGTTCCCTCAGGTCTGGATGCACAACAGTAGGCTATCACAGGATCAAGGAACACTATGCAATGAACGCTTACAAAAGAATGGGTTAAGAATGGGATAATGCTTTGCTATTAAACTCCATATTATTGCTTTTTTTATACCTTGAAAGCTTCTCTCTGAATGCCAGTGCTGCCCAGGTGGTTGAGAGAGGCATCAATAAGGATCATAGAGTGTGGCAGAGCAGGAAGTTGTCTAATACTATTCTCTCGTAAAACCAACTCCTCCAGAGCAGGAAGGCCAAAGAAAGCATCATCATCAATCCAGGAAATGCCATTGCTAGTCAGATCGATCCTCTTTAATTTATCTTTATGACAACAGAAGACAAAAAGACCATTCACTCAAGTTCATGAAAACATCAAATTCATATTTTAGCATCGAGCTAACATTATCAAATGTTGCTTAAGCTAACAGATCTGGTTATGAAATGTAGTGAGACAAACTGCTGTCTATATGAACTCTAGGCTTCAAGTAAACAGTAATTCATTGCCATTTGGAACCTATTTTAAATCAGTAATCTGATGTATTTTTTTCTGAAACCAGATATTCAGCTAGAAAAACATATAGTGCAGAGATTGATTTGAATATTTCATATTGACTTGAATTAAACAATGACATGATTAAAACATTGACTGTCCCTTTGATGAAACACATACTCAGGTTGGCGAAGCTAGACTTGCCGATCCTAGCAATTTTGTTGTAGCGGGCATAGAAATGAGTGGTTTCTTTGGAGAGGGGAGGAACATGGTCCAGCTTCAGGTCATCACAGTACACAGATCCGACCAGGCAGGTGCAGAGCAAACAGGTACCCATACCTTACCACCAAATTAACCGGTGGTATTCAGAAGACAAACACAAATACACATTAAAACACAGAAACTGTACTGATGCATATGAATGTGGCCACCTGTTTGGAGACATGAGGCAAATAGTTTTTACACTTTTGTATCATATTGTTAAGAGACTAAAAAGGTTACATGAATGTGCTGTATCCAATCCTGCTCCCATAGGGCCACTTTAGTGCAGACACTAGGTGCTTTTGCACAATGTAGTTCTAGGAACTAGCCAGCAGGGTGTTTCCTGGTTTCATATGCACCGGCACCTGGAACTCTGAAGTGGCCAACACCAACATCTTTATTCACGGCATATACAAATGTCAACACCCGTGAATGGACTATGCCTTGATCTGAGTTGTTTTTGTTGTGTGTTGAGGGGTTTCATGATAACGAAAATTGAATGTAAATGTACAATTTATGCGATTGAAGAGCATGAAAATCAGATTAAGGATGTACTTACACCTGTCCTGTTTGGTTCGATTGAATCAAACTCAAGTTTGTTTCCCCCTTTGTGTGCAGATCTTTTGGGCATGTGTGAATACAGCATTCACACTCGGTTCCACACCAAACAACTGTACCGAGACCCATCTGATTAGGTTACACACAGATTCTGGTATGGCTGAATGGATGAACCAATGAATGGATGACTTTAAGCACACATGTGGTTTTGTTTATAGTTTCTGTTTCAGAAAGGGCAACGTGAAAGCAAACAGCTACAAAAAAATACATAATAATAATCAACATTGAATCTGGTCCAGACCAAAACAAGTGGACTTTCCTGGTGTGAATACACTCTTATGTCCTATGACAACTTGCAGTGTTACATATCATCGAGGCTGAGAAAAGAACACAATGCTGCAGACAACAAGTAAATGCCATCATTGTTGTTTTCCATGTTTATGGAGTAAATATTTTTACACTGCTTTTTTAAAAATGCTGGGTAGCTGGTGCTTTGTATGCATTTGGCCAAATGCCGTACATGTATGTCTCTGGTAGTTCCTATAGAACTGTTTTAGACCCTAATCTAAAGTAGCTAAGATAATTTTGTTCCCCCAAACTGAGTTTTTACAACTAAATACGTTCCTAGTTCCAGCTATGTGATCACGCTAAATAGCAGGAACTTCCGACATTCGTTCTAGGAACTATGGAAAGGTTCCTCTGGTGTGAAAGCCCCTTTTAGCTCCATTACCCAAATAAACACACCTAAACCAATCAAGGTCCTCAAGAGGACTAAAAAACTTACAGGAAGGTGTGTTGGAGCTTTTCAGGATAGTGGCCTTCCAGGAGCAGGATTGGCACCTCTGCACAATATTGCAGAACAGAACTTCATAGTCATACCTAGGTATCTCCGGTAGCAACAGAACTTCAGTAGATATACTGAACAGGTCTTAGAACTACTGAGGATGCATATTATGAAATAATTTCAGTTGCCTTCAGAATTATTAAATACAGGTGAAATACTGACCTGTTGTATCTATGTCAATATCAGGTACCCCAGTCCCCTCCAAGGGAGTGGTCGGGGTAGTTAGGAGTATCTCCTCCTCTTGTTAAACACAACAACATGAAGGTGTTAGGTGACAGATTAGCACATGGACAATGGCACAAGACAGACAGTGAGTAATATTGACTCTGAGAAGTTATAATGATTATTATTGTTATAATGAACACCAAAGCAAATGAACATACATTTAACCAAGGTTAGACAGTTAAATTAAATATATGGGGCTCACAGAGGGAATAATATCAGGGAATTGGTAGAAAATGCTTAGATCCTAGGATTGATGGGTGCAACAATGAGTTCAAAAGTGATCGCAATTCTTGCTAAGCTTTTTCTAAACTATTCTTCTAAACATGACTCTAGTAAGTTCTAACCAACACTACAAGATTTCATAGAAGTGTGTAGTATTGATATCATGGTACTGACCTTTATCTAAGTCGGGTATTAATATTTCGTTTGTGATGACTGGGGCCTCTGTCACCCCAGACTCCTCTGGGCTCCCAGACTCTCCTGATTCCAAAGTTACCTCGGGCTGTTTAGACTCTTCGGGGACCCTAGGCTTTTTTAAAACAAATTCAACATCAAAGGGTCCAGGCTTTTCAGGGACCCCAAGCACCACAGAGATCTCAGGCTCTCCAGATGCATCAGGCAGCCCAGAGATCTCAGTCTTTCCAGATGCCTCAGGCGACCCAGAGATCTCAGGCTCTCCAGATGCTTCAGGCTCTCCAGATACCTCAGGCGACCCAGAGATCTCAGGCGACCCAGATGCCTCAGGCTCTCCAGAGATCTCAGGCGACCCAGATGCCTCAGGCGACCCAGAGATCTCAGGCGACCCAGATGCCTCAGGCGACCCAGAGATCTCAGGCGACCCAGATGCCTCAGGCGACCCAGAGATCTCAGGCGACCCAGATGCCTCAGGCTCTCCAGATACCTCAGGCAACCCAGAGATCTCAGGCGACCCAGAGATCTCAGGCTCTCCAGATGCCTCAGGTCCTCCAGATGCCGCAGGCATCCCAGATGCCTCAGGCTCTCCAGATTTCTCAAGCAGCCCGGAGGTCCCGGAATATCCGGAAACCTCTGGCACCTCAGAGAGCCCAGACTCTCCTGACAGCTCAGGTACTCCAGAAGCCCCAGACTCTCCTGATCCCTCAAGTACAACAGAAGCCACAGGATCTCCAAGAACCCCAGAGGCGGAAGGCTCGCCTGACAGCTCAGGGAACCCAGAAGCTCCAGATACCAAAGAGATTCCAGACTCTCCAAAATCCCCAGAGGCCTCGTGTGGAATGTTTTCAACCATCAAGTGGAGCTCCTCCTCTTGTGAGAGACAAGGTGGGGTAGCAAGAAGGAAATTAGCCTCCTCAAAAGTAGACAAGATAAAAGCAGTGCTGGCAATGATTATGAGCTAGCCATTTTGGATCAAAATTTTAACAGATACCAAACTATTACATGGTTGTGAATTACAGATCATGATCCCTTGCTTTAAAATCCTCAGGAAATACCTCGCCAACACCTCTAACAAGTAGAGACCATAAATTGTACTCCATCCACAGAAAAACAAATATTGTGCTAAAGTAATCAAGACTCCTCTCAAGTTATACTATTTAAAAATTAAAGGGATATCTAATATGCACTATTTAAAGGGATATAAGGCATAAGGTTACTGCCCCAGTGACAAGCAGTTGTACCCCTAAAGATACAATTTTAAAGCATTTTTTATTCTGAAAGTGTAAATGTATAAAGCAAACCAAAGTTCTGGGTACTGACCTCCACCTGAGATCAATATTATGCCTGAACCAAAAAGCCCAGAGACTCCAGAACCAAGGTCCTCTGAGTCCACAGAACTTGATATGTCCCCAGAGTCCCCAGAACCTCCAGAGCCCAAAGGCTCTCCAGAACCGGACGCTTTTTCATCAAGTAAGTCTCCAGAGCCCGAGTCACCAGAACCCGAAATGTCCCCAGAAATCTGAAGGATGTCAATGGGCGTCAGACGAAGCTCCTCCTCTTGTTCAAGACAAGGTTAGGTGTTAGAACAGTTATTAGAATTAGAATTACACTTGGAACCATACCATATGGAGTGGTTCAGTAAGTGAAGAATTTAATAAGATGCACAAAAATTGAAAGTTAACAAATTATTAAGACACATTTAACCAATCAGATTGCCAGTTAAATGGAATGACAGCATGATGAAATGGTTGACAGGGTGGTAATAACAATTAGTAGTGTGTGCATTTGTCCATGAATAGTACAGACCTCCCTGTGCACTAGGGCCCATCAGAGTCCCTGACTCCCCAGAGCCCGATGGAATATGCTGAGGCTTTATGGGTAATTCATTGTCTTCACTCCCCTCAGCTGTCCTCCTTTCTTCAGGCTCCACATGCTCCACCTCCTCCTCTTCTTCTTCCTCCAATGAGGCATGATGTGAAGGATCAACGTCCTCATCAGGTCTCAAGGTGCCAATCTCTATCTGCAAGAAGAATTTAGGTCAGTACGCTGTACTCATTTTTGTTGTTATAAGCCCTAACAATGCCTTTTTGGACTGCCAATGGTTTAAATAATAGTGGTTTAAGCATGCTAAAGCAATTTAAAGTTCTGGTTTAAAAAGACTCCAGAAAACAAGTAAAACATAATTATCTCACTCTGTTAAGGCATCCAATACTACTTCTGGAAGGAGTACTTGAGTTTAGCTCCTACCTTGAATAAACACAACTGAATCAAAGTTGTGATTATGACTAAAAACTTCAAGGTAGATTTGTTGGGGCAGATTGGAACTAAAATCTGCACGATATTTGCCCTCCATGCGTAGGACTGAAAACCCTTGAGCTATACTGAACTGATTCACACCACATATAATAAAAAAAAAAAATTGCAGACACGTTAACACAAGATTGTGACAGAAACAGTTTCAGTAAAAGGAGAGCTTCAGTAAAAGGTGTTACTCAGCAAATGCCTGTCCCATTAGAAGAGAATAGGCTTTTCACTGGTATTGCCCTATGCATTCAAAGCTTTCAGAGTCAGCCTTTTCCTTATAAATGCTAATTGTTGGAAGGTGTGAGACAAATTACAGATCATACTGATGTGCTGATTTTTAAAACTATCCATTTTTCATTTCTTTTACTCTGCAGATGTTGTAATGTTGACTAGTGTTATCAGCTTTTTTTATATTCGATTCCACTACAATCCAGAGTGGGGAGCTGTGAAACCATTCACTGTCTCATCTGCAAGCAGCTGAAATTCTCTAGAAATGGTCCATGTGGAACCAAGACATACATGGTAGCAGAAAAATACATATTTCTGCACATCTTCTTTCACGAGTGTTGAAATAACTCCAGAGATGTATCTCGGTTGTCTCACCGAATGGCCAACTTGAAGCTTTCATACTAAATAATATATTTAAAAAAAACACCATTAAGCTATAGAACAGTAATTTCATTCAAATGCACTACACTATTAATTTTGTCAACAGTCGGATATGGACTGTCAGCATAGATTTTGGCCATTTGCTGTAAAATGGCCAAAATCTATGCTGACAGTCCATAAAACAACAGGCCTTTGAGAGGCCTTGCTTAGAATAAGCTTGCTTTTTCATACAAAAAAAACCTAGCTGAACACGCAAAGCCAAAGGCTAAAGGGATGGCTAAGAGGAATCAACCATGTGTAAACAGTTCTTGTGACTCAGATACCAGGATGCATGAGAGCTTTCTGAAACCCCTACCAAAATCTGTTGTACAGCAGCCAGGCCTGTGATTCACAAGCCTGTCAGCATTTTGTTCTTCAGACAAAAAGAGTCAACAAAAGAGGATGTTATAAATTAATGTATATTGAATAAATGTTGTTTAAGTTTGAAAGTATCTTTTTTTTGTTGTGGAAGCAATGATACAATTAGATTTATGGTTTTACATAAAGGGGTCATTAGATTGAACTGAAAGTTAGTTTTATTTTTTCATCATGCCAGGACTGATTTGTAAAATAGAGAAAAGCAAGCATAAAAATGTCCAAATATACATAGATTTTATTGCAACTATACATAAAGGATTCTATGATTTCATACTTTTTTGTCGACATAGCTTTTGCTTTTCCAGAAACCTCTAGAACTGGTATATTGAGTATATTATAAGTCCAAACTTTAGAGCCCAACATTCATATGGCATCAGGAGCAACATTTCAGCAGTCACTCTAGAGAGAGTAATATAAATACACCTGCACATACATTATATGTCCCTGTTCATGCATGCATTTACACAGACAAATACAGGCATGCACCTAAGGCACCTAGAAGCACTCTTACATGTACAAGCAACTTCAACAGAGTCTTAACATGTACTCATATGTAAGATAAAAGTTATACCAGAAATCAAAATAAACAACAATCCTGAAGCATTTCTTCGTAGCACATCTGAAACAGTTTTTTTCTTAATAATAATAACAATAATAATAATAATAATAATAAAAACTCTCCCGATGGTGAAGAACAACAAACATTCCCTCACTTTATGAAACATTCATTATATCCTGAAGAGTTGAAAATGAAGAGCCTTGCACATGGAAAATGAGTTGTAACTCACAAGTGTGCTTTTGATTGTGGGTTTAACTACATAATGTTCACATCAGGATCAAGTTAAGCCTCTTGGCTTCAATGTAATTCTTCTAAAAACTCAGCTTGGTTTGTGCCAGTCAAACATAGTTTTAGCCCAACTTTTTTCCATGCTGAAGATGATGAACTGGTTGTTGTTGTGTCATCGTTTTACTGAATACATTTTTTCATACCCACAGCTTAACGTCTGGCTATTAAACCTCAGTGTACAACTCAGTTTACAACAACATTTAATACAATAAAGCGTGTAATGTAAATGTAGTTTAAGAATTGACAACCAACTAGACAGAAAACTTGATGCTTTGAGCTACCACCAATGATAACATTGTGCATCTAGGCAAAAAATATCACTTAAAGGGATAGTTCACCCAAAAATAAAAATTCTGTCATCATTTACTCACCCTCATTTCATTTCAAACCTGTATGAGTTGCTTTCTTATGCTGAACATAGAAGATATTTTGAAAATTGATGGTAATCAAACAGTTGGTGGTTGCCATTGACTTCCTTTGTTTTTTTCCTACTAGGGAAGACAATGGCAACCAACAAATGTTTGATTACCAGCAATCTTCAAAATATCTTCTTTTATGTTCAGCATAAGAAAGCAACTCATACAGGTTTGGATCGACATGAGGTTGAGTAAATGATGACAGAATTTTCATTTATGGGTGAACTATCACTTTAAGTGAAGAAATCTGACAAGCACAAGAATGACTAGTCTTGTACAACTATTGATTTTGAGTGTATTTCAGTACAGTACAAAATGCCAGTGTCTACCACTTATTCCATAAGGTTTTGCCAGTGGAAAATTCAGCTGAGAACATTTCACATTCAACAACATCTGGTCTGTCCATAATACCGATGATATGTCCAAGAAAAGTATTTCTTACATTAAAAAAGAATGATAAATCAGTCTGAACTTTGTTGCACCAGTATGCCTCTGTCCAAAGTCAGCTTTTTAATCAACGTACAAGAACCAAAACTAACCTTTGAATGCAAATTCAATCAGCAAATGCTTTGTATCATAAATAGGTTATTTACTGAAAATGGTGGTTCTTATGAAGTTTCTCTTCACTGAGAAGGGACGAATATTTGTAAGCACAGCCGAACACTGAACTGAAATCAGAGAGGATGAGTAAATACAGGCCCACATTCCCTCAGTGACCGACCCCGAAGCACAGCAGCTGGGTTAAAACCGGTTTTTAAATGGAAATCATAAACCAAAGACTGACATAGCTGGATACTATTATCCCCAGGAACATTTGGATCAGCAGAGCAAATGAAAAGTTGTCAAACACCCTGCAGAAATACATTCCTGCATGACTATTAGAACTGAGTCCAATGCTTGAACATTAGCCATCTCAACAGACTGGTGGAAACTAATGAATATGCAGAGAGAAAGGAATCAGCAGGCACGGTCCAAATATGAATAAAGCTTGAGTCAAACATTTAGATGAGACATAAACTGGAAAACAGTTTTACATTTACTTGCTTGTTTGAAAGGAAAGAGTTCATGTACTCCTTTATGGAAAGTAAAGCTGCAAAAATGGGGTCATCCCGATATTAATGAATGACTCTCTCACCTGTGGTTCATCAATTCCATCATAATAGTCATAGACATCATCGGTATCCACATTCAGGTCTAAATCCACATTGTTGTTGTAGAATTTATCTAGTTCTGCTTGTCGGACGTATCTGCGGGGAGAGGCTGCCACCACACACAGGACCAGGAGTCCCCACATCAACCTCAGCGTTACCATCTTCCTGCTAGACATAGAATCAGATGGATTAATGTCTTAAAATGTTAATGTATAAGAGCTGCACTAGAGTTAGTAAACAGAGGACAAGAATGGCTTGTTGAATATAGCAAGTCCACAATATATATAGTGACATAACCTTATAACATTTCTTATATTTGTTACTCTGGACAACAAAACCAGTCTTAAGTCGCTTGGGTATATTTTTTAGGAATAAAAAGTGGGGAAGTTGTGGCCTAGTGGTTAGAGAGTTTGACTCCTAACCCTAGGGTTGTGGGTTTGAATCTTGGGCCGGCAATACCACGACTTGGGTGCCCTTGAGCAAGGCACTGAACCCCCAACTGCTCCCCGGGCGCCGCAACATAAACGGGTGTGTGTTCACTGCTGTGTGAGCACTTTGGATGGGTTAAATGCAGAGCATGAATAATGAGTTTGGGTCACCATACTTGGCTGAATGTCACTTCAATAGCCAAAAAAAAAAAACTACTTCTATGGGTCAAACATATTGATTTTTCTTTTATGCCAAAAATCATTAGGATATTAAATATAAAAGATTATAAAGATATTATGTACATTTCTTACCATAAATACATCAAAACTTAATTTTTAATTAGTAATATGCATTGCTAAGAACTTAATTTGAACTGCTTTAAAGGAGACTTTCTCAGTATTTAGATTTTTTTTTGCACCCTCAGATTCCAGGCTTTTTAATAACTGTATCTTGGCCAAATATTTTCCAATCCTAACAAACCATACATCAATTGAAATAAATTTTAAATATTGACACTTCTGACTGGTTTTGTGGTCCAAGGTAACATTTGTGATAATTGAAACAAATATATATCACACCCTCAGGAGATTAATTTACATTTTGGGACAAGAGGCATACATATCTTAAAATCAAGGATTTGGCTCACCAAGTGCTATTTATACACATCCATTCTTTTTTGGGTATATACATACATATTTATTTTGGGGTACATAAAAAGCAAAGATAAATTAAAAAGCAAAATTCCAATCAATAGTCTATTGTTACCTTCCTTGCATTTACATTCTCTGCATGGTTCTGTGGGCACAAGTATAAAGATGTTTTTGTGGGACATACATTTTTAAGATTGGGTAACTTAGTGTTCATTACAAGGGTTTAGAGAGTAATACTGAAATATAAACCTCTAAAGTCTTTAACTTACTTGCAAGAGCCAAAATGTCACCACATAACGCTGCAGCCGTTTAGAAAGCATTCAATGACTGCTTTGTGTGTTAAAGTTGAAAGGTCACAGGTGTGATGCCTGACATCACAAAAGGTTTTTTTTTAAACATAATGATGACATGGAAATTTTCTTTATATATATATATGTATATATGTATATATATATATATATATATATATATATATATATATATATATATATATATATATATATATATATATATATATTAAGTTATATATGGTTCCATGAAAAACCTTTAAAATCCGTTTTTCATTGCACAAAAGGTTCATTTAGATCAATAAATATTCCATACAATAAGACTTTTTTTTATAGGAACTGTTCACTAAAAGGCTCACAAATGCATACATATTGAAAGTAAGTAAAACATCATATTCACATTGTGATTAGCTGACCCAGAGGAAATCTGCAGATGTTTTTTCGGTTGTCTATGCTGATTTTGGTGGAAAATTCTGCTGACTGGATAAAAGTCTGGGATTAGAATCCACATGGCCCTAATCATAAGTTCTTAATAACTAACAATGTCCATATTTCTTTCTCATATTTTGTTGTCAAACTCATATATATATATATATATATATATATATATATATATATATATATATATATATATATATATATATATATATATATTTGTTCATTTATTTTTCTCCAACAGTTATCGTCATTAGAATTTGAGCTAATTTGAGATATATGAATGATAAGAGGCTCACAGGAAAGCAATGACCAGCTGGAGTGGAGGAAGAGCAGGGTGTACTAGATGGGCAGACCATGGTCCTCGGGGTGAGACGGAGAGAAAAAGAGAGAGAGAACTCTGACAGAGCCCCTTTATGAGTGTCTGACTCTACATTCAAGTTCGAAATTCCACCGAGGTTTGTGGACAGCATGCCAATGAGTTACAATCTCCCTCTATCTCTCTTTCTTTCATACACATACATATCCACGTAACTCTCCATGAAAGGCTATCTTGGGGCAGCAGCTGCACTCTAGAAACCGCTGCAGTTTTAGACATAAATCAGTTCCCTGTGGGTTTCTGACAGCCAATCAACACATGCAATCACATCACATCATGAAGAGAGATTACATAGTGGTGATATCGATTAGAGTCGCAAACTAGTTAAGTCTGTATCTATGAAAGAAAAATCGTCTCACAGTAAAGCTTCAGTGTACCAATGTCTGACAGCTTCATCTAGGAAATGCTGAAAGAGGGACTATCCTGCACACAGAGCTTGGCTTTTACACACTCTCAACAGTGTTTGCAGTGCATAGACCCCGTGTGAGTATGTGTTTGTGAGAGCTAACTATACCAATGTTGTTTTTGGCTCTCCCCGACAGCATTCCACATACTCATTGACTTTACAATTTCTTCTTCTCTAGTGGTTCTGCCAATATTGCCAAATTGATGACTTATTTACTTCCAATAAGTCGGATTGCATAAATATATACACACACTGTAGCTTAATTAGACACATATTACATGCATATCTGTTAAATTTCCATCTGTTTGGCGATTACCGATATAATAAAGTAAAGTTTCTATAATATGGCCCTTGACCTAAACGCATTTCCAATGACCAAACATCTCTTGTCTGTAACAGTATTTACAGCTCTCCTATCACATTTTCAACAAATAGTCATATTTTTATTAATAAAGCTTAAAAATTAAATAAAAAGCTTTACATTTTCCGTCACACAAAACAAACCCCACAAATCAAGGAATTTCAACAAGACTGTCGTCATTATCAGAAATTTCATGAAGATGATGGAGAATGGAAGTATTATATCATCAAGCCAGAAATCCACAAACAAAATGGAAGAAGAAAAAAAAATAGCCTCAGTAAAGTAGGTCATGTGTACTTGAACTATTTTAACATAGCAAATGTGCATTACTATTGCAAGAACTACAAGATTTATAAAGAGACCACGGTGTTCAACCAATCATATACAAGACAAAACTGTAAAAAATGAAAGCCTCAGTAAAGCCAATGAATTGCATTTTAGCTTTTTTAGGCTAGCCAAGTACCACTGAGGCTAAGAAGCAGAAGGGACCCCAAGAAGCCCTTAGGTCCAGTCCCTGCTCTAAAGCATAGCAGAGGATTAAGAAGAACATACAGTAGAACCCTTACCTCTTTCTCCTCCTTTCCCAAATGGTCCTGTTCTTCAGCTCGGACAGGCAGAGGGTTGGTGGGCCTGGCCAATGGCAATGGGTCACTCACGGTGAGTGTGTATCTGTGTGTGGATACTTCTGGATGTGT
The DNA here is from genome assembly GCF_003368295.1 of Carassius auratus. NCBI lineage: Eukaryota > Metazoa > Chordata > Actinopteri > Cypriniformes > Cyprinidae > Carassius > Carassius auratus. The sequence continues at coordinate 28,701,213 of NC_039246.1, read as the reverse complement.
GCGATGTGTACGTGTGCACACACTCCCAGAACCCTGTGCCCTACCTGTCTGTATGTGTGAAGGTAAGAAGTGAGACTGAGAAAAGGGAGAAATCGAGTTTTGGTCGCATCTACAGCAGCGCCCACCCCATACCACACTGCATCACACACACACACACACACACACACTGAACGGACACAAAAGTTGCACGCTGACAGACCCCCAACTGCGAAAATCCTTTAATCCCTTACAACCATCTTTCTTTTTTGTTTCCTGAAGAGACACATAAGTTATTCAGTCCTAAGTCTGAGATATTTGTCTTCCTTTTCCTGAGGTGAGCATGAGGGGTACTCTGCTTTCATGTAGGGATCTGCCGGGCCCCGGTGCACAATGGGCCCTCTGTGAGGCTCCTCTGTTAGTGCAATGCTGAGAGGTAGAAAAGGCCTCCATTCTCCTCGACGCCAGGATTTGGTGCTAAAACTCCACAACTCTGCTCAGTCCCTCTGTGCAGAGATGCACTGCAGAAAACCTGCTAACCTATCAGGAAGTGCCGTACAAGTGCCCGCTTCATGTTCGGTGGGATGTTTTTACAGGCCTCAGTCAATTTTTCCATACTAATTCTCTTACTCTGCGATTCAGTAATCATATTTCTGCTGCCGAGTCGCATGAAATAAAAATCCAGCATTAGCCTATTAAGCACTGGGACTGTCGAGCAATTCAGATTTTTAAATAACATCTGACACATACTGCATTTTGTTTCAGTCTCATTGACATGTTTGCATGTGCCTGGCAGTCTTACTGACCACTAATCTCACTTCGTTTGATTATATGTGACAGTTATGGGTGTGCAAACATCTTTTATGTGCTACTATCTGCCATCTTTAATTAAATGTAATATGCAGCTACTTATTTAATTATTAATAAATGATTTACAACATGTTTTATATAGTTGAGCTTTAAGGCACACCAAATGCACCAGGAAGTTCCTTAGCTAGACGCATCAATATCCGTGCAAACCTACTGGATAGTGCCAAGGAAATCCATTTACTTGCACAATCAATTTAAGCTGCACAGCCCTGCACTGTGTAGTGGAGAACTTAATATAACAAGGTCAGTCAGGTCTAAAGTCAGCATAACTGATGCAACCAAAAATATATGAATCAGGCATTGCAGAATAAATGAAGCTATTGTTTCAACTGATAGCTGTACACTCACTGTTGCTCTTTCTCTTTGTCAGATGTGTATAAATATTTAAAAGAAAGTGTTCTAGAGTCTTCAGTCGCACAAGGTTGTTTTTATTTTTTATTTTTTGAAGGTTTTTGTAACCACAACTCTCTTGGATCATAAATACGTGCTGGCAGCTTTTCTCATACACCACATTCTCATGAGAAGTTTAGCAATGCATCTGAAAATCTTAAACAAACCTTCTTAATAGACGGGAATTGCTTTTGCTGGAACTGAATGTTTAGCAAAAGCTACAACTGAGTGGAAATTAAAATAAATCACAAGTTTAACCACAAGTTACATTATTGTAGATGAATATGTTGCTTGTGGATATATAAATTCCTTTATAAAGAGGTTACCTGCTGGTTAATCTACTTTGACAACGGAATCGGAGACAATGCAGAGACAGTTGAAACCAGTTTAATCAAGAATACCAAACAAATCATTTTATGTTTTCCCTCTGACAAGCCTAATGGTTCTCACAGTTCGCAGTATTAAATGAAAATATGAAAAATAATAATCACATTTGTGTGTTGAAAAATAATACTTTATAGAGAAAAATACATTTTAAAATCAGTCTAGAAGGTCCACTGGTAGTACCGTTGTCAACTGCTAAATTGAAACTATATTTACACGTTAATTATTAAAACAGTCTCAGTACATCTTTCTCTCCTAAAATGGCTGCTTCTTTTAATATTAATGTCACACTAAATATTGATTGAATATTGATCGTACAAAGATATAAAGAGATTTTAAAAAGTAAAAATAAACTTACTTAAAAAAAAAAATTAAATGTCAGTACATGTCAATCGTTATAACACAGACAAGAAACAATTGGAAGTTAATCTTCTCTTGGTGCTGTTGTAACTTAGAGTAACCATGCATTCAATAAAGTCAAACAAACCACCGTATGCACTCAGTCTACTACCAAACATTTGGATCCATAATCAGACCACAACTATTCTGTCCAAAAGCAATGTAGAATGTGTGGTGAGGTAAGCTTTTGGGTAATGCTACACCTACTGAGATGGAATTTTTTTTTTTCTTCTGCACAGTATGGGGAAATTACATTACTTACCAATAAGGAAATTGTTTTGGAGCTCTCTTCATTATACAGAACATTTAACAGATAATGGTGTTTCCCACAAATCAGGCCTGCTAGTTTTTCATATGTATGAAATTAAGAAAGGCACAGTGGTTTTACAATAAAGTCATGAGAAACCATCTATAAATGCAAATGTGAACCAGTCTTGTGGATTTCTACCCTGCTGAAAAGACCAAAATAGGAGACTGTCATATTTTGGATACTAGAATTCCTGCCAGCTATCTCAACTTGCTTATTTAGCAGGGCTTTCTTGGTCAAAATCTTTATCAGATTAGTTTCACTAGCTAATCCAGAACTAGACCAGCATAAGTGAAACTGGACCAGCAATGAAATTCATTCTTGACTTAACTAGTCTTTTCAGCAGTGTACATTTGTTAATATTTATTTTCTGACTTTGCAAACAGATAGTCCTTGTTTTTTAGTTTTTGCAATTTTTTCAAGTTTTTTTTTTGTTTCCATTCATTTTCAGGTCTGGTAAATGTAATGGACAGGAGTATCTAGATGGTGTGGCATCTTTATATGACAATAGCCCTGAGGAGACGGAAACACATCATCAGCTCTCGTGGAATAGGGGGTTTGATCTCATTACCATCCAGACGAAGGTAACGGAGACGTGGACCCTTCTCATCAAGGTATTCATCAAGTGCACCAGGTGGACAGATGTCAGAGCTATTCACACCTATGGAAATTAAAGAAAAAAATACACATCTTACTGATAAAGTCATAGACGTGTATCAAAAGTTTAAAGTCCAAAGTACTTTCCGCGTACAGGAGGATTCGGACACAGCTGCATGCAAGATGTAGCAGAACATGGAAAAGTAAGTTGACCAGAGCCTTAGGATGGCTTCCTTGCTGCCCAGTCAGTCAATAACATACTACAATAACAGTCAATAACATGATGTTTTGCTTATGAAGTTTCTTCTTAAGGAAACTTATATTGACTAAAATGGACTATATTGCTTATTTAATTAAATAAAATTAAGTCATGTGTTTTGGATAGAACAATAGTGTGACCATACGGCCAACAGTATGAACAGAGATACTTTGGGGCCTGTCTTTAACTAATTACCAAAGGATTTCACCAAAAATACAAAGGAAGTCAATATATACAATAGTGCATGTTCAGAACTTTAATCTTGAACTTACTCTTGATCTTATTATGATCCAGATGCAGGTGCTCCAGTCCAGAAGAGATAACGGGTATCTCTGTGAGCTGGTTGTGAGAAAGCTGTAGATCCAGGATGCTGGAAAGATTAAACACATTGTTTGGGATACCTCCATTAGCCAGCTTATTGCGGTTGAGTCTGAGAGACACCACTTTGGGAAGACCCTTGAAGTATTCAGCCGGAATCTTTTCAATGTTGTTGCTGTCCAAAAAGATCTGTTTGGTTGTGGGTGGTAGGCCGAGGGGCATGGTATTTAGCTGATTCTTGGCTAAATTGATCTGGATCAAGTTGTTGAGGCCTTTCAGACTGACCTCAGTTACTGCATCATCCTGTAGCTTGTTGCCTTGCAGATCCAGCAAGGTGAGATAGTCCATTCCAGAGAAAACACCGGGTGGGATCTTTGAGATTCTGTTTCGGGAGAGCCGTAACTGCTCTAATTTGGCAGGCAGAGGAGATGGAATGGAAGTCAGCAAATTGTCTTCCATGTAGAGGTGTACAAGGTTAGACATAGCCTTTAGAGCATCTGCCTCCAGGCCTTCGCTTGTGATTTTGTTATGGTTTAGATTGATCCACCTTAGTTGTGTGGCATTGTGCAGAGAGTTAGCCGACAGGACATCAATCAGGTTGTTCTGGAGGTACAGGTACCATGTGTATGGAGGGATGACAGGTATGCGTTTCAGACCCTTATTGTCACAATAAACAGCATTAGGGAAACTTGGAGGGCAGTGGCACTCTTTAGGACATGCCTGGATCTGAGATATAAGGTGTTCATATGGAATTTCTTCAGAGCTGACTTGGCCGGCCAGAAGTAGGGCTACAAATGCAACCATGAGCCACTCCATGGTTAGGTCTAACCTGAAAAATGATAGAAACAGCTGTTAACAATATTGAAACCATATAACTCTTAGAGATAAAGAGTTGTCACTGGGCCTGGGACAATGTTTGTCCCCCATACTAAGAATATCCATAGATCCACCCTGCAAGATTATCTTTCTCTGTGTCTTCATCTTCTTAGTAATGCCCTTAAACTCAGAATATGCTGCCAGGTCAACCTTAATTGACTTTAGCGTGGCACAGTGCTACTCATCTCCATTCAGAAGTTACAACTTGGACTCTGGCAAACAAAAGGGTTCAAATATGTTCTATTTCTGAATAAAAGGTATACCAAACATAGCAATGCTATCTCATGACCAATTCTTACATATTTTATGAGGTGGCTAATTTGTATGATTCTGCACGACCCCACTGCGAGGGTTAGGTTTAGAGGTGGGGTTAGGAGTGGTCATTTGTACGAATTCCTACAAAATTGGGCACCTTGTAAAATATGTACAATTTTTCACAAAACTTATGAATTTGTGCGAGTCAGGTCATTCGAAAATTTGCAATCTTGCTAAATATATATAAATTACTGTAAAATCTAGTTAAATACTTCATGGTTTTTAACAAGACCTGGCCATTAAATCTATCTATCTATCTATCTATCTATCTATCTATCTATCTATCTATCTATCTATCTATCTATCTATCTATCTATCTATCTATGCATTTCCTCTCATCTTGACTGAGAGGAAGTGACAACTGATCTGCTTTATTTTTGGAGATGCTTACAGTTGCAAAATGAGTAATGAGAAAAGTCATCATATGTTTGTTATTTAGTGTGCACAACTGACAAAATTCATGTGCTGAAATTTCTGTCCACACCGGAACACTAGTCTGGATTTAGAGGCTGATTTGAATATGATTTGACATATTGTGTCTTTGTTTTACTGCCAATCATTGATCTGAATGTGTCATTACTAGCTCTCAGTTCTGCTGACAACAACAACTACTTACTCTGTCATTGTAATGCCCTGTAATGGTCTCCTACAGTCAAAATCTACAACCATTAGCAATCCAGTCTATTATCCAGAATCTTGTGGCAAGGATGGTGCAGTTCTACGTTAGAACCTGTCGTCTAAAGGGCAAAGCATTCAAACACCAACCTAATCCAATTACAGAATTCAAAAACTATTATTCACAGGAATTGAAAAGCATGAACATGGAATACGTCTGTGTCAAGCTCTCTACAACACTAAATTGGCAACTAAGAGCATTAGGCAGGACATGACAAGAGGTCATTTTCAGGGCAGCAATTAGCATCTAGCTGTAGGAGGTTTAACCCTGTTAAAATACTCTGTATCTTGGGTATATTACAATAATGGCTTCAATACATGCAGAAAAAAAAAAAAAAAAATATATATATATATACAGTACAGACCAAAAGTTTGGAAACATTACTATTTTTAATGTTTTTGAAAGAAGTTTCTTCTGCTCATCAAGCCTGCATTTATTTGATCAAAAATACAGAAAAAACTGTAATATTGTGAAATATTATTACAACTTAAAAGAATAGTTTTCTATTTGAATATACTTAAAAAATATATAATTTATTCCTGAGATGCAAAGCTGAATTTTCAGCATCATTACTCCACCCATCAGTGTCACATGTAACATCCAGTCTATCACATGATCATTTAGAAATCATTCTAATATTCTGATTTATTATGAGTGTTGGAAACAGTTCAGCTATCTAATATATTTGATTAATAAAAGGTTAAAAAGAACTGCATTTATTTAAAATAAAAAACAATTTCTAATAATATATATTCTAATAATATATTTTCTTTACTATCACTTTTTATCAATTTAACACATTTAAACACATTTTAAGGTATTGATTTTATTTATTTTTTAAAAGAAAGAAAAAAAATTACTGACCCCAAATTACTGACCAGTAGTTTATAAATAGCTTATATTTTAAAAACATAGCATCTTTTTTTTTTTTTTTTTTTTTACTTTTTATTCATCAAAGTATCCTAAAAAAGTATCACATGTTCTGAAAAAATATTAAGCAGGAGAACTGTTTCCAACTTTGAAACAGTTAGTGACAAAAGCCCCAGATCATAGCTGGTGCCACAACTGTGAGACTAGACATGGTTTACAGATTTCAACCTGGATTTTCTAGTCACCCAGTCTTAAAATAGGTGAACTGTCTCCTAACTTGCATGAGAGCAGGAAGTCAGGGATTAAATCGTCACATCTACTGGTCATGAACAGAACAGTCAAAACTGCTTAGTGCTAAGTGCTAATGCTAACTGTTATGCATTTGAGAGTATCTCCATGAAATCCTACAAGGCATCTAAACTTTTTGAACTCTAAGACTGGTAAACAATATTTGAATGCTAGGTCTTTGTGGTCAATTAATACATTTAAAAGCAAAATACTTAATATAGCAGCATCTTTTAATGGAAAAGAAAAGAAGTTAATCATCAAAATCAAATGCAGTAATGGGGGGATGGGGGAAAGGCTATGACATACAACATTGTGAACACAAATTCTATGCTTTACCTAAAAGAAAACACATGCTCTCAAAAAGGTTTAATTTCCTGTTTGGGGCATTGTGTCTCTGGCAGCTATGTTAATTACACACAGTTCCACATTTGGCTCTAGCTCTGTGGCTAGTGTGCAGTCCAAATGTCCACTGTCCACTTTCACATCTTTATGCTTCTAAGAAACATGATTCCAACAGAAACCTCTAATCAAATGTTTTGTATGGTCTAATTGTTTTAGCCAACATCAAAAAGCTGCATTAGTTCTATCATCAGCAGAATTCGCATTTAGAGCATCAATTAATGCTAGCTTTACAAAAAGATAAACAAATGAATGTTAAAATATTGAATTGCACATTATAACACACCTCTGCCGAAGCAAAATCAAAGACTTTCCTTTAAAATCTAACTTTCCAGGTAACATGATACAAGGGTGATATGGTCATACCATCGTATTTTGATCTTTACCATGGTATTTCAAAAATATCATGGTGCTATCATAGTGAATGTCTAACACTGTTTCTTGTTGGCACTTTTGTGTTGAATCAAACAAGTTATTAATTAGTTGCCAGTACATATGTAATACACATACATTTCAAGTTCATGATCCTGTTGCTAGCTATTACAATTCAATATTTTTTCCAATTACAATTAAAATACAAAATTCACTTATATAAAGTCATGCAGCAGAAAATTAGAACGTATATGGAAAATATAAGGAAGTGGCGTTAAAAAATTTCTCAAACTCAACTACAGAAAAACCATGTACCCCCACATCCACCACCCACTTGCTTATCGCATCACCACCAAAAAAGTACAAAGAAATGAAAAAATATTACCTGCTCATTTTGTTTTGTGCAGGTGGAGGCAAAGTGTCTGGTTCTGTTTTTGGGTTTAGAGGCAATCTCTTGGTCCGACTGCTCTTTTCTCCAGTTTGAGTCCAGTCTGCACTTTCTCCCACTTTCTTTCTGGCCCGGACATGCATCAGAAGACACAGCCTTATTAGATTACTATTGTTGGTAGTGTAACTTCCCCAAGGCCAAACCTTTGACATCAGCTGGTGATCTTCAAAAAAGGGTGTGTGTAGAAGTTCGAAAGATATGTGTGGAGTTGTCTTTCCGCAAGCATGCATTGGTTACTTATTGCTAGCACAGCATTTTTTTTCTCTGTTTTCTTACTCTTTTTTTATTTGTTCAGTGAGGGTCTGTGTAGCCTAGGGAGGTAGGGGCCACTGGCAAATATGAAACCCTCCAAACAGTTGCAGGTGGCTTCAAGATATTTAACTTTTTCTTTTTGATGGACATATCTCATTTCCATCCTTCATGACTTTGAGGGATATTTTACACCCTGTTAAACTAGGCCGCCCCCTCCGGTAATGCACATCATCTGGTTGTTCCTTTGCACTGATGGAGACTCGTCCCAACCCGTGAAAGGAAGAATTAATGTTAGAGAGTTAATCCTGCACTCTAGTCATATCCCAGCAGGTCCCTCTCTCTTCTTAAGCTGCACATAGCTTCACAATGAATGAAAAGGCAGTGGGTAGTAACCAGGGAGCATCTGTTTCAACATCTGGATCCTGTTACAGAAATTTCAAGATGTAGAAAAGGAAAGTGGGATATAGAAGGCCTTTTGATTTGGGTAGGGCACTGATTAAAGTCCCATTGCATAGCTGAAAAGAAGCAAATCTTTATCCTTTTAAAAGGATGATATCGTCTATTGAATAAAAGAGGATTCATAATTTATGTTATTAAACAAATAGTTCACCCAAAAATGATAATTCTGCCTATTAATTACTCCCCCTCATATTGTTCCAAACCGGTAATACATTCATTCATCTTTGGAACACAATTTTAGATATTTTTGATGAAATCATGAAGCTTTCTGAACCTCCATAGACAACAACACAACTGACACAGTCAAGGTAGTAAGGCCATTGTTAAAATAGTTCATGTCAAATCTCACACAATCTCACTTTACAAAGCACACATGCCAGTTAGTCCTTCAGATGTTTGGGCAAGCCCAAAGAGGTCCACAAAAGAAGTATTTACACCAGCATAGTCTTATCTAAATGTTAAACTAATCATTCATGAACCTGAATAATTCAATCCCAAGCTGGATTGATCATGGTCTTGATATTATGCTGTAAAAGAGCAACCAAAACATTGCTCATCACATTACAGAAATTAAGCAACTTTCAGCATTCTTATGTAGAGCTGTGATCATCTGAATGCCTTTTGCCATCTGAATGGGGGGGGGGGGGGGTTGACTAAAATATTGGAGAAGTATGAGAAAAGTTTGTCATTCCACTGAAACATTTTTTTAATTAAACCATTAAGATGCATTTAGATAGATATGGTAAATTTCCATTTCATGTCGACTTCAAATAAAAAATCCCAACATTTCTCTCTGCAGAGCCACACAAATCAAGTTTATAATGTTCTGACGATATCACATGTATCAAATAAACAGATTTTATCGCCTCAGGGAACCTTTGCAAGCCTTTTATGTGTTCTCACATAGCATGAGAGTGCAGCACAGTGGTCCTATTCTATTAAACAACATTAAACTCTTGTGTCCTCTCTCTAAAGAGATCAGCTGTACTGTAGGAGGAAGAGCTAAGAAACATCACAATGCTCTCTTTCCCCACTAAGTCTCTCGGGTTTCTAGACGCTGAATAACAGACTGTGGTTTTCTAGCAAGACCTCAATTGCACAGCTGGCAAGTACACTCACACAAAACATATGACACGGCAACATTCACTTTTGTCACAGCAACATTACATTATCCTAGCAATGCACTTAGGGTAGGTTGTGGAATAATTCATTTGAAAATAAAAATGTCATCATGTTGTTACTGATGACTGACTTTCTTCCATGAAACAACACAAAGCAAAGCAATGGAAATTCACCAGCTTGTGATATTAAATAAATAAAAAAAGTCATAACTTAGTCTTCCAACATCAAAAAAAGCGACTTCTCTCTGTTGGACTTCTCCAATCCTCCCCCTTTCTTACAATCCCCTGCAAGCTCACATTCAGATCTGCCTTTATCCAATCAACAATCAATGTATTTAATCAAGACCCTGCTATCATGCATGCAATGATTTGAAAAGAGCAGGGCCTGCCAAATTCCAGAAACTCTCATGCTATGCTAAACTACTTTTGTGCACCACAGAATAAAGTCAAAAGGGTTTCCAAAGACTGTGGGTGAGGACACAGAAAACTGCTTTTCATCATCAGCATCTGGTCATCAACATCAAAAGTCCTGCAAATTCATTTTTTGGTGAACTTAAATGCCCAGTCTGCTTTACATTGGTGAAGATATTTCAAACAAAAAGCCAGAACTGCCTATCCATCATCTATTTCTAACACATGGACAAAAGATCTCCCCCAGTGTCTCTCTGTATAACTATCACATGGTCACCACAGACCCTCCATTCCTCTGGAATGCTGGGATGTCTGACTGCAACTCTACTGTTTTACATAAAACACTCATTTTTAATGCTAGCTCAGACTTGTGCAGAAATATCTGTAGTTACGTTAAAAGTAACTTTTGACATGCCTGACATAAAGGTGTGGTTTGGGATAGAGAAAGGAGCAGATGCTTGGAAGAGGTAAAGGGAAAGAACGGACCAAATGTTGGGCTATTTTACGATTCATCCAAGGTATGTTCTGAGCTGAGGAAGAGAATGAATGTTTACAGTTATCTCAAATACTGGCTCTGCATCTGTATATGCAAACAACCCAGATACACAGTATGCAAAAAAGGGTATGCCAAATGGGAAGGATGTCAGACTGCTTAGTAGTCATGATACAGTAGGCGAACTCGGATGACCTTCTGCATCCGCCAAGCCACTGAGCTTCTGAAATGTGCAGCCAATGAATGCTTTGCTATCCCATGTGGCCAATAGATGAATTAAAAATAGTGTCGGACTAGAACTAGAGTGGCTCTTTTCAGGTTTAAATGTTGTAATTACCAGGAAGTATACTCTGCACTACTGAACTGTAGTTGTTTAACACTTATGTAAATCTTTTTGTGGTTTTTGCTAGTAGGGCTACATCACATGACAAGAACATATAGTCAAAGGTCAATGTCAGCATTGCAGATGTAGTTGGCCAATGGACTATTTATTCCACACAACTGCATATTTCATCTAGTTTGTTGTCAAATTCAGTACATAGCTTGAAAGTTTGGAAATGTAATCGTAGACTGGGATTTATTGTTTAAACTACTTTAATAATCCTTACTAAATCACAATTATTATGAGATGTTTTGATATGTTCTTACCTTTGGCAGCAGTAGTTTCTTACATTCCACGCCATCGGATGCATCACACAAAAATAACACTTTATACGAGCTCTTCCATACAAAAGCCTTTTCATCTTACAATTACTATATTTATATCCATAGCCTGTACTTCAGCTAGAGACATCAAGAGAACACATTTCCTGCAGGAAGTAGTTCTGTCATCATGGCTCTGCTTCAAACAGAGCAAAACTCATAGACCTTTGTTCATCCTTAAGTTTGGCTGAGAGGCCAGAAAGAAGGAAGATGGAGAACAGATTCATACCACAAGTTTTTTTCCATCCCAGACAGCAGGACTGAGAAATGGAAATCCACATGAGCCATAAGACGAAAATAATAAAACAGAAGTAGAGGAGTAGTAGAGTAGCTTTGGGGTTTACTTTCAGTGTAGTAAAGATCGATGCATTTATGTTTATGAATCAAATGACTTCATGACTTCTAATATCTACTGAAGATTTCCTGTGATGATGCTTCAGAGAATTTTGTTGATAAAATGGAGAGGGAATTATTCACATTTAACAGATAACAGTTTTGGCTATATTATCTGAATAATGTGTACAATATGAACCTATTAATTTCTACATGTGATCTTATTATAAGGATTGATACCATCTGTATCCATCCACACATGTGAGAAATCTGGTTTATTCAAATAAAGATGAACAAACTGCTTTGGTATTTGTTTTTTAACAAAATAAAACAACAAATCGGGGAATTTACAACTTTTACAACAGTCCGCCAAAGTTACTGTAATCATAGGGTTCAATAATTTGACTAACATTGTGATGCTGTGAAATGGTGTATTGAATACATGAAAAATGTCAGTATTGTTTACCATAGAATTGAAAACAATCGCTGTTACAAAATAAGATGAACTGCATGCAGAAAATATTGTATAAATGTTGGCAGAGTTCAGAAATTCAAGCTGATACTGATTTGCTATTAATACAACATTTAAATAATAAACAAAATAACAACAACAAAACACTTTAGATGTATTTAGCAGTTAGCTAAACCTCAGCAAATTCACTCAGTGTCCAGCATTTTTTCAGTTTTGTGTGCATTTCAATTTTCGTTGAATTCTAGATATCCTTCAACATTGCTGCACATTTAGCCATTTTATATACAATTAGATAGTGATTTTCCATAACTTGTTCTCTAAACAATCTAATTTCCTTACCGGCAGGCTTAATAATAACATGATTACAATTTCGAATGATAAGGTGTTTAACATGCGGAAATATTAAGATGCAGTTAGATGCCATATAGTGCAGTTTCTTATAGAGTGCACACTTGGCTATTCACAATTTGCACAAATATGTCTCTCTTTAGATGGGAATGTCTTGTCTAATTAGACTACTTCTCTTTATACAGTACCGTACAAGACTTGAAGATTTTATCTTCAAGATCCCAGACTACTGCTGCCCATTTTTTCATACAGATGTCTATGTTTTTAGAGAGAAAATATTGCATGTAACCAGATGTGGTTGCCGTGATCATGAATAAAGATGCGCATAAGTCAATCTGAGTGTCAACTAAGAGCAATAGCCTTAATTTGTCTGATAAAATACTGGAGAGATGGGACTTTAATCAAAGATGATCTCTGAGGCCTGGCGTAGGCAGTTAGCTGTGTCATCTGGCATACTGCGGTGTGTGACGTTGTTCCCATCCAAGCGCAGGGTCCGGAGTCGAGAGTAGTTGACCGGAGAGCTGAACTTGCAGATATTCGTCAGGTCAAACTCTGAAGAAACAGAATTGGAAATGGAGTAAAAACCATGCAAAATCTGTAGCTTGAACAGATGGAAATGGCGCAAGACTTACTGTTTATCTCGTTGACTTGCAGGTACAGGTGCTCAAGCGATTCGTTGATCTCCGGGATGGACTTCAGCTTGTTAAAAGACAGGTCAAGCTCAAGGAGAGAAGACACGTTGAACACACCTGCAGGGATTCCAGAGTCCACCAGCTTGTTGTGAGAGACACGCAGGTACTGCAGGACCGGGAGCTTGGCCAGGTAGCCGCTAGGGATGCTGTCGATATCGTTTTTGTCAGCGTAGAGCATCAAAAGCGAAGGTGGAACTCCTGAGGGAAGTTTCTTTAGCTTGTTCTCGCTCACATCCAGCAGAACCAGGGACTTCAGGCCTTTGAAGGCACCTGTGATGCTCTCGGTGGTCAGCTTGTTCTCAGACAGGTGGATGGTGGTCAGGTTTTCCATCCCAGACAGGGTGTTAGCAGGGAATGAGCTCAGCTGGTTGCCGTTCAACTTTAACTCATCCAGAGACTTCGAAAGAGGACTAGGGGGCTTGGTCAACTTGTTATTACTGAAGAGGAGCTTCTCCAGTTTGATCAGTTTATCAAAGGTACCAGCTTGGATCTTGCTGCTGGTGATGTTGTTGTTGTCCAGGACAAGCCAGCGAAGGTCCGTGGCGTTATCGAACACGCCAGTCTTGATCTCCTCAATTAAGTTGTTCTGTACGTAGAGGTATTTAATGCCGCTTGGAACAATAGGGATGAACTTCAAGTTGCGGTCATTGCAGTACATAGCAGTGGGGAAGTTGAATGGACATTCGCACTCCTGGGCACAATTAGGAGACGATACTGCCTCCATTGGTGCGTAGGGGACATAGTATTCATCATAGTAGTCATATTGACCCAAACTCTGACATAGCAGTCCAGCCAACAGGAAGAAGCCAAGAGCAAACATGGCGGCACAACTCAGTCGAATCCAACCTGGAGAAGAGAAGAGAAGAGAAGAGAAGAGAAGAGAAGAGAAGAGAAGAGAAGAGAAGAGAAGAGAAGAGAAGAGAAGAGAAGAGAAGAGAAGAGAAGGGAAGGGAAGGGAAGGTAGGGGGTTTTATGGTTACATAAGTGGCAATATTAAAATGTGAATGTGTTTAAGAATAACAGAACTTTCTACGGTCAACCTCAGACATAAACAAAGCTCAGAAACATTCTTCTAATGGAAATCGATGACATCATCCTGAAGAATGCAAATAGGCCAAGGCAGCCGTTCCTCCCTTTGCAAATTAGACCCACATTGCTTGTGTGCAGATCCAAGTTTATCTCAAGTTACTTTATCCTTACATCATACCTATAGATCGCTTTTGTCTATGCATGCTATGATGAAGAATTATTGCATTGCAAATGATGAATAATGTATGAGTACTTTTATAATATTGACTAATTAATTAATATTTCAATTTAAAAGACAAGAAAAATAAATTATATCAGGTGTCATGCATGCAATTTCGCAACAGTATTTGTGAATAACAATTCAAGGAAAATACTGCATAATCTCTCTCTGTTCCTGCACAATAAAAGAATTCATGCATGCATAATATTTCTATCAGCTCATGCATTTTCATTTATGTAAAAACCTATTTATAATAACTTAACACAATGTTTTGAATAAAATGCATGCATGGAAGCTTTTCAAACATCACCAAGCTGAATATCTCCAATATGATAATACATTTTTTTCTTCAGTCCGCCCCAAAAATCTGCCAAGCAGATTTCTAATAATCTCATCCAGACAGAACAAAACCGAGCATTATAACTGCAGATGTTAGATATCCTTACCTTCCTGCTTCTCTCTCTGTGCACGACTTCAGGTAGAGATGTGTGCGGCCCCGAGGACTCGGGAGAGAAAGAGTAAGGGAGGGAGAAAGCAGAGATCGAGAGAGAGAGAGAGAGAGAGAGAGAGGGAAAGAAAGAGAGAGAGAGAGACACTCAAGCCAGACCTTAGTCACCCAAGATTGATAGAAAACAGCAGTCAGGCGGGTCTAGTGTGGAGATATCAGCATCTTTTCCCTCAGAAATATATGCATTCTAGCAAGGTTCAGGTGTAGCAAAGCAGTTTGGGAGATGTAGTTCTTCATGGGACAAGGCTTCAAGGCTCACTAGGGAGGATTTGCAAAATATATATACCTGTATAGTCGCCACACACACGCACACACTTTTCCATCCCATCCTTTCCAAACAATCCCACAAAACATTCAACTACTGTGTGTGAGACACAAACAAACACCTCCATCACTGGTTCCATCATAACCAATGCAAGCATTCCTCATAAAAATAAATATTCTTAACAAAACAAAGGTTAATGAAACTATTTGGAAAACTTTCTGCAAAATAATTGGCTATACTTGAGATGGCAGCTGCCTGCTATTATACTACTGGGAGGTAAATAAGATTTGGAAAAACTGACCAAATAAGACAGTAGTGGGCCAAACCAGACTTACATAACCGTGTTGACTATCTGAACGGAGAGTGTATCAAATTCTTAACAGCTGGTAGATTGTATATCATCAAACGGTGTGCCATCTTTTAATGTTAAGCCTCATAAAATCCAGACGGCTTCTGTCTGGCTGTGGTCATGGACTTATGTGATGGGAAGCTTGCACACGGTGGTGGGCTGTGTGTCATGAGTGACCTGGGAAGGATGGCGCTGACTGCCGGTCAGTTTAGTTTTAATAGCATACATCACTTCTTAGGAATGCAGTA
The DNA here is from genome assembly GCF_003368295.1 of Carassius auratus. NCBI lineage: Eukaryota > Metazoa > Chordata > Actinopteri > Cypriniformes > Cyprinidae > Carassius > Carassius auratus. The sequence continues at coordinate 28,685,567 of NC_039246.1, read as the reverse complement.
AAGCCAGAAAACCAGATGAGAGGTTGGTTCGGCAAGCCTTGTGCGTATCTGTGGTGCTGAAATTATGTACTTATGTCTTTGATTACTACTGAAAAATCAGTAAAGAATATGAAGCTAAAATCTGCATACCAAATATAAAATAAATAATAATAATAAGAAGAAGAATTAACACAAAATAATGTAAAACAAAATATATAAACTTATGAAATAGTAAATGGACATTTGTAAACTGACATCTTTGAGATTTTATATACGTATTACAATTTTTATACTTTATACAATTTTTATTTTTATACTTAGTATAAGATTATTCAAAATTAAAAATACAAAAATTATTATTATTTTTTTAATAAATCAGGGTGTATGGTCATCATTTAAATGTCAGGTTCACTGAGAATGTTTATTCAAAATAAATAATAGAAAAATGAATAAAATATTGAAATAAACAAACCATGTAGGGTCTATGATCATAATTTTACTTCAAAGATGTCACGTTCAGTTAGAGTGCAGATTTAAAACAGAGTATAAAGTATAAACAAAAAAATCTATAAAATTATTAGGAAATGTAATCAGAAAAAATTATAATAAATGTAAACAAATAAATAATTTAAACATATCACTATGCTACAAAAAATAACTATCTCTTGATAGAGAGAGTCAGATTCAAACACTAGTTATATACTCGAGAACCATGGTTTGTGCATGTGCATTTACTGCTAGGCTATAGATCTGATGCCGTTGGGTCTTAAACTGCTCTGGATCAATCTGACTGCTGCAGTGCTCATACCTGTCCCATAACAACAGCTCTATGACCTTATCATCCATTCCTCATATGTCACGTCCCCTACAGCTCACCCCTCTCTCACTCCACTCATCTGTCAGGCCTGTGGGGCAGGCACATGGTGCTGAGCTCAGGTTGGGACATCATGGATGAAGTTACACAGCAGGGGCAAGTCAGGGCAAACCTGTGCAGCTCTACCTGATGCAGGTATGTCCGGTTTGCATTTGCCCCCAAATCATGAAAAACGGTACATCTGCTGAATGATAAAAATTGGCTGCAGAAGCACTTTTTTTTACATGATACATATATATTCAGTCACTTATTACACTTTACACGCTCATTTCAGTCTGGTCTTAACTGATGGCATTTAGCTTTGGTTAGAGGATAACACTGTTATTTTAATATCACTGGGATACAATTATAATTTTTGCCAATATTTTGAATCAGTATTTATTTCTATGTTTTCTGTTTTTATGTTAATTTCGGATAAAGTCAAATTTTACTAATAATAATAATTAGTCTTCCTTCATGTTTTTATTCATTCATTCATATTCATTCAGTAAATATGACTACATGTTTCTTTTTTTATTGATTTTTATTGCGGTTTTAGATTATTTAAGTTAAAAATGGAACTAAATGAAAATCAGAAAACTGCTTTAAAAATTTTTGAGATAAGACTTTACTTAAAGCCTTTATGAAAGTATTAATTATGCATTAATTATGCCTAATAATGCACCTTATAATGCATTGTATAAGCTTATGTATAACTGTAACCAATACATTATAACACACATCAATTCATTGCTACACTATGCATTTTAAATTTGGTTATAGTTATTTACAGCAAGATATAATATATTACAATGCACATTATGAAAAATTATCATGCATTATACCCTTTATTAACAAATTAAAATGCATTATGATATAGTATAGTTCACAGTAACAAACAGAAATTAAATAGTTCGGTATTTTAATATTAAATGACTCACAGTTATTAACTACAAAATATACACTGACTAACACTGACACTATATATCTTCTTCTTCCAGTAATATTCCGGCAACCACAGTTGGCAGTTTTGTTGTTGTTGCTGTTATTGACCATAAATGTTTTTATTTGACCATAAAGCCTGTGTCTCCCCAAGCCAGATTTTTTCCAGCCCAACTTTGTCCAATCCCGTTAATTTTTTTGGAAGAGTACTCTGTTGTCCAGCTGTGTTCTCCCTGTCTTTCCTGTCTGGACATTATCATACACGGAAAATGAAAACCTTAGCATCCTGAAGATCCCTGGAAAGCTTCTTCACACCAGCTCCACGAAAAGGTCCAGCATTTTCCAATTTAGAAATCTGTCTGCTTGAGGATTTCTACCATTTCCTCTTTTCATCTCACCTACATGAGTTTACAGTGACATTAGTGGATAAATTCCCAAAACTACGCACAGGAAAGTCGACAACTGCGTCTGGGTCTTGATGTTTCCAGTCAAGTTTCGTTATTTCCAACCTTCATTTTTCCTGGCCTGGATGCTTTGGAGACAGACAGATATGTTTGTAGACAAAGGTTATATTGTAATAATCCAAGTGAGTGAATTGCAACATGTTTTACAAATCTATCTGAAAACTGATTCTCCTGATCTTGTCAACAGCTTTATAATGTTTCCTCTCCTTAGCTTAAGTTGCTATTTCTACTTGGTCTTACACTTAAAAATGACTTTTACTGGCAAAACCAAATACTGTCAGGCTGCTACTATAACCTTTTAATCTTGTTTTCTGAGCTGAGTCATGATACTCATTCATTATACCTCATATGGTTCCCATTACAATATGTCTTTGTCAGCAATAAACTGATTTTGCAAAATTTTCAATATGGCTTATGTTTACTGTGAAAAACAGAGTAGCAAAACAAACCTTGGTCTGTCAGTCAGCTTCATGAACTACTTTTATTAACAGGTATTGAGATGACGCTACATGAATCATAGCTATCCATCACTTAAGTCACAGACAACACTTCACTTTAGAGATATTAAAAGCGTCTCTTTATTTGTGATGATTTTTCTGGCAAAAACAATATTGTGAATCTAGCTATGATTCAGTGAGGTTTTTTTTAAACTAATCTGATGATTTTGTCTAGTGTGAATGTGTTAAAAAAAGGGGGAAAATGTAGCTGATATTTATTTCTATGAATCAGTTAACATATAACATTATATAAACATATATTAAAATATTTGTGTAAAATATATGCAGTTATACATATAGGTGCATGTAAATCAAAATACATTTTTTTATGTAATTTTTTAAAAAAGTGTGTAAATTGTGCCCTGATTTCAAGTGATCTTTATAATGTATTTTACATTTTATGCAACTTATTTGAATCTATGTGGATTTATTAATATTTGCTCTGAAATGTAACAAATATAATAAAATATAATAAGTATTAATAAAAAATAATATATAATAAATGCACATAAATATATGTATATGTGTGTGTGTGTGTGTGTGTGTGCGTGTATTATTATTATTATTATTATTATTATATAACAACAGTAATTTAAACAGGGTGTGTGTTTGGGAACATTTTTGTCACTAAAATATAAGAATAAACAAAGAAAGAAATAATATATTAAAATATGAATTAATAAAAATATTACATTTACAAGCTCAAACAAACGTATATATAATATTTATAATTTTTGCTTAAGTTATACCCACCAGTACTTTAAACTGGATGGGTGTTTTGGGTAAATTAGTGTCACTAAAATGTCTAAGCAAAAGGTTGAAATTGTCTGTCTGAATATACAAACAAACAAACAAATAATATGTAAAAATATGTATTAATAATCTTGTGTTATATATTAATGTCTCTTTGAAATGTGGGGACTTTACATAGACGTCTATTACTTTTATACTGACCAAACAATATTTTCTATCGCCTAACCCTAAACCTACCCCTTTCAGAAAACCTTGTGCACTGTTACACTTTCAGATAAACATATCTTACTATTTTATATATATATATATATATTTTTCCCTCGTGGGGACCGAACATTTTTTTTTTTTTCAGGTTTTACTATCCTTGTGGGGACATTTGGTCCCAACAATGTGGCACGAACACACACACACACACACACACGCACACACACACACACACACACACACACACACGCACACACGCACACACACACACACACACACACACACATATGTGCATAGTTTTCATAATTTTTACATTTTAAAAATGAGGTGATCTTAAACATCACTCTTGGTTTTTAGAGCAAAGTGCTGTTACTAAAAAACAATATGTTCACGTTGTAAAATCCCAGCTCAGCTCTCTTCTAAATTAGTTAGAGGCATTTAGACTCAGTTTGGACACAAACAGTCAAGTGTTGGGTGATCCTGAGGCGGACAAATGCACCTCAGACACCTCAGTTCTGCCACAAACAGACTCGGCGCTGAGCCTCACATTGGCAAACACACACTCACACACACACACATGGGAGCACATGTGCCACAGACGGCTGCGAGACTCATTTCAGACCTCAGTATATTCACTTAATATAATAGCAGCAAGCTAGTTAAGACTCTGATGCTGTGAAGGCATGTGAGAGCGAGAGCTAATCGAAGCTCACACTTCAGCACTGATCTATTCTGAGGGATACGTCTCCCAATCTGAGAAATATTCAGAGTTAACTTTTAGTTTTAAAAGTTAGTTTTAATTCTACTTTAAATATAATTCACTTTGTTTTGTGCTTTTGCCATTTTACTATTGTCTTTTTGTAAACATATCTATTAACGTAAAGAAAAGTTTCTTTTTTAGCACTTGAACTAGTTGCCAGTGCATAATTTTTTTTAATTGTCATTCAGGGTTACATTTTCATCTAAGACTTTTCAAATAACCTTTTTTTTTATTTTTAGTTAACAATAACAAAACTATTTTGAATGCTGCTTTTATAACATTTATGTGCTAATAAAGTGCCTTTATAACTTATTTTACACTCTATCTCACAATAATCTTTAAATTTTTTTGCTTATTTAACTATTTTTTTAAAGGCAGGAAACAGGCTCTCATCACAGAAAACTGTGTAGATATAAAACATGGTCCTTTTGTGTAGATATATGATTATGGGTGATATTTATACTTTTTAAATCTCACAACATAAATAATAAACACGCCATTTGGAAACAAAAAATCATTTATAGATATAATAATCATTTTATTATTAATTTTATTCCCACCTCTGCTCTACTCACTGTAAAGCTCTTGTCCAGTGCAGTGTGGTGATATTAGCTTTTTCCCTCAAGTAAAAAGAGATGCTTTAAACTGCCACACCACCTTTTACACACTTACCTCTCTGACACACACACACACACACAATCCCCCCTCAATCTCTCTCTCACACACACACACACACATACTGCACTTCACCATTGAGTTCTGGAGGAGGAGCTTAATTATTAAAGCACAAATGACAGTAAAATGTGTTTGAAACCAGACACAACTCAAAATATTGCAGCACAAAATAATCCACAAGGGGTCACCAGAGAGAAACGAAAGGGAACCTGCTGGATGTATGATTAAAGTAAAAAAAAAAACAAAAAAAACCTGTGTGTTATAATACGTTTACAACACTTGGACTGTCCTAAAAGGATCCCAACCATATAGATTGCAAAAAGTAGCAATGTATTTGTTAGTGAATGTATTGCCCTTCCATTGCATTCTTCATAGTTAAAGAATTTACCTAAGTCAAAAATAATCTTATATTTTTACCATTTCGATTCCTTCTTTAAAGTGCCAGATTGATATGTATATATTGCTTAGAGGCTTTGCCATTATCAAATCAGGAAATGATATAATATTTTTTCATCTCCACAAAAGCTACTATTAACGAATCCCTGTGTTTAAACAGACTCGTGACTATTTTTTAATTTTCATAAAGTCTGTATATGGTCGACTGGGAAAACCGCATTTGTCTGCAGTGGTGACCGAGATGACACAATTGCAACTATTATTTTCAAAAGCAGCTATTTCTGTACCAGAGAAACTAAATCCAGAGAAAGAATAACCGAAAACTGAGAAGAATTAAAGGAAATTAAACCACACAATTAAAATGACTGAATGTCTTATTGCGAAAAATTGTATTTTGTGTTTTTGGACACAATAAAACGGCCTCATGAAAGCCTCTGAAACCCTTTGTTCCTCAGATTGACTTTCCATGAAAGTGCTTTAACATTTTGTACTTCAACCTGAGCAATGGTTGTGTAATTCATCTAGGCCTAAGTGACACAAACACAGTTCTGTTTAGAACAGAACTAGCACCCAAACGTTACATTTTTACCGTAGCTCTTGAAGGCCTTCTGCGACTGTAGCATCCATCATAGAAATCTGTCCTGTGTGTTATTTTGAGGCATCATTCGGTTTCATTTACCTGAAAACCAACCCTGTGCCCGAACAAACCCGTTCAACCACCCAGTGAAAGTTCCCAGAAAGCAGGGTGAGAGACTTGACTGTTTATTTGGTTCGGAGCCCTCAAAATTGGCCAGAGAGATTGAAAGAGAGAGAAGAAAGGGATTACCTTTATTGCCGATATATTAAAGTCCAAACTACTGTAAGTGCTTGTGCTTCAAAGCATTGATAGGATTCTTTTATACAGCATTTATATACAGCGTCTATACAAGAGACATTCATGACTCTCATGAAAGCAGGAGGTGTCCATGTCTGCCGTGTCCCTCACGGTCCTTCCAGACTGAAACACAGACGACCAATAAACACGAAAACAGAGGAAAGAAACACATGTACAAGCTCGCATTTAACACGGCAGTCACCAGAGTAGAAAAAGCATGCGCAGCCTATAGGTTCGGGAGTTGCGTTCATGGTAAAGACAACATAGTTTATTCTACATCTCGAAGCGCTATGTTCACCTGGCTAGAGCTGACGGCATCTGAGGAAACTAATGAACACAAATGCCACCGAAGCATCTGAACTGAGACGGAGGGAATCTTGAACAGTTTTCTCCCATTTCAATTGATTACGAGAGAAACGGCATAACTCTTTTTTTTCTTTCTTTTTTTTTTACTTTTAACAGCACAATCTGAACTAGCGCTACACGGAAAGTAATAACTGAATACATTCTAGCATACAAGCTCTTGTTAATGGCACTGGCTGACGTGTGTTAACCCCTTGCTGCCCGCTCTGCAGGCCAGCGAAGAACATAGAAGAACATGGCTTAGGTCCAGGAGATCCAAAGTGACCTAGGTCATTTCATTATCTGGGTGATGTGCGCTATTGTTGGATATTCTAAGTGGTCATGGCTTGTCTTTCTTTATTTTTCAAAATCATACATTTTCTGTTCTCCTCTGCACTTAATATACAATACTGTACGTTCCATACAATACTGATATGCATTTGGTTATTTGAATATCTGTCCAGTAATCTGCATGTTGAAGATGGGATTGTAGTTTATTTGGGGGTTAACTAAGATATGAGATTTAGACTAAATTATGTGCTTGAAAGGATTAGGTCAGACAGGAAGGGGCGGGATGAAAACAGTGACTGAGCTGTCTGATTGGACGCTCTATTTCTTTCTGTAGTTGCCCAGTTGAATGGCCGAGCGGTCAAAGACGCAGCGGAAGGTGATGGGCTGGACCTCCCAATAGGGCACTGGATTACTGAACAGGCTGATGCCTGAGTACATGGCCTTCTTTGTATTATAGCCGGGTGGGCAGAAGTCCTCTGTTCCCACAGCAGCGATCTTGTTGGCGTGAAGGTAGATCACCTGGAATTGATTGAACGAGAGTGTGACCAAGTGTGACTTAAAGATGTGTGGAACTGGCGTGCCAACTTGTGTGAGATCTCTCACCTGAATATATTTGTGTTCTGGCAGGCCGGACGGGACTGAAGTCAGCATGTTATTGTCCAGGTGAAGTTCCCTCAGGTGAGGCATGTTGGCCAGAGAGCCGTTCTCCACCACGCTGATCTCATTGTGGCTCAGACCCAGCCTGAAAACGCACACCGTGGTATTAGATTTAACAAAAACAACATAAAAATGTGAAGTAAAACAAAAAACCTAAACAGAACTGTTTCTATTTTAATATGTTTTCAAATGCAATTTATTACTGATGATAAAGCTGAATTATCAGCAGTCATTACTCTAGTCTTCAGTGTCACATGAGCAGATCATTGTAATATTCTGATTTGTTGCTCAAGAAACATTTCTATTTTTATTGCATTGGTGCAATTTTAAAAAGCAATTGGTACAAGAACTCTTAGTAGTAATATACAACAGATCATCAAAAGTGCACTTTTTACAAACATTTCAGCATATTTTCAATTGTGTTAGTGCAATGCACACAATCACAAAATATCCTTTTCACTACACAAAATATGTGTTTCATGTATATAAATGTTTCATTCACAGTAACTGCCTTTCACAAAGCTTTTACTATGAAACTTTTCATTCATTCAGTTTAATACACTTGTGTATTATTTAATCTAACTCATCTTAATGGTTAATCAGTGAAACATTTGATTCATCTGTAGATATAAATATAGTAAATATTTAGTTTCTATAGAATGTGATTGCAATTTAAGGATAACTAAATGCACCAAATTATTCTTACACTAAAAGTGATTTCGGTGATAAAAGTGGTATCAATGTTGAAAACAGTTGTTCTGCTTATTATTTTTGTAAATACATTTCATTGATGAAACTGAAAAGAACGGGATTTATTTGGATCAGAAAATTTTTGTGACAATATTTGAATCATTAATTTAACTTTTGATCAATTTAATGCATCCTTGCTGAATAAAAGTATTAATTTCTTGAAATAAATAAAAGTATTTTAAGACTGCCAATGTTGTTTATTTATAAACAAATAAAAACATAGGCAGCCTTGAAATACTAAAACAAAACTGTGACAACTGACAACAAAACCTGTCATAAGGGTCAATTTAGTATGATTTATACATCAACTGTAAGCTGAATAAATAAGCTTTCTTTGATATATTTAATGACAATATTTGGCCGAGATACAACTATTTGAAAATCTGGAATCTGTAAAATATAATTTTGAGAAAATTACCTTTAAAGCTGTCCAAATGAAGTCCTTAGTAATGCATATTACTAATCAAAATTAAGTTTTGATATATTTACAGGAGGAAATTAACAAAATATCTTAATGGAACATGATTTTTTATTTAATGCCCTGATGATTTTAGGCTTAAAGAAAAAATATTTTGACCCATACAATTTATTGTTGGCTTTTGCTACAAATATACCTGTGCTATATATATATATATATATATATATATATATATATATATATATATATATATATATATATATATATATATATATATATATATATATATATATATATATATATAAAATGAACCTACATTCTCAGTGCTGTTTCACTAAATAAAGAAACATTTCTACATATATTATACATTTCCCTCATCAAATATAATCAGAATGATGAGCCCAACAGCAAAACAATCTTCCAGTGTTCTCATAAAGCAGTCTGTATTCGAGTCAATTCTCGGCTGTGATTCAGTCTCGGCATGTACACTGGAAAATCTCTGTAATATGAATGTTCTAATTTCTCTGTGCGATCCAAAGCAAACTGATCCATGCAATGATGTCATGGTGTTTGAGTCTCACATGGTCGTTCTCATGCAAATTCAAAACAAACCTAATGAAATCTGAATTATTACTTCCTTTGTAACAAACTCTTTCCCCTCTGAGTCAGATTTTGCTGAGGTTTTCAGCTATACAGAGACATATTTAGATGTTTCTGTTCAGACTCAAGTTTGGCATGAAAGAAAAAGGACTTTTTGTTTGCATAACAAATTCCAAATATATTAACAAGAAAGGTGCATTTACTTGGACAGGTTCTTGAGGCCCTTCAGACTGTCTGCAGTCACTTTGGTGATCTTGTTTCCATCCAAGTGAAGTTCAAAAAGAGAGCTGGGCAGGCCTGAACATTGTTGGAGACATTAATGAAAAAACTGATATTGTATTGATACAATTCACTGAAGTGAAATGGGCCTCAGGAGGGATGATTCTGTACCTTTGGGAATGGAAGTGATGTTGGTGTCAGCAATTCGGATGTAAGAAACCCTCTTCAGATCAGCAAAGGCACCATTATCAACTCCGGAGCTACTCAGAGGGTTAGAGCCCAGCTCTGGAATGGGACAGAGTCAAAATATGCACTGGTTCATTTTGCAATATTGTTACTCTGTTGATTTATTATTTATTATTAATGTACAATTTTCTTTGAGTGCAGAATAAAAATAAGATAAAATAAAAAATAATTGTGACTCAAACCAAAAAAAATTATCAATAACAAATACTACAGTGTTACCACAAAAACTAAAACAAATGCTAAAAACAAAAACATTTTTCATTTAACTGAAATAAAAAACAAGCAAATGTAAACTTGGAAAACCTGAAACAATATAAACAAAAACTTCAAAACTAACTAAAATAAAACAACCACATTTTTGTTTAGCTTTTTGGTACAATATATAATAAACACATGATTAATTACATTTATAAATGTTTATACATTTGAGTGCAGGTTTAAATAAATAAATAAATATTTAATAACGCAGCTAACCGAAAGTGCGCCAACCCAAAAAAGCCACTTTCACATATCGTCTTCTAATAAGCACTGACAAAAATTCCTACCCATAACGATGACATTGGCCATGCCGGCAAAGGAGGACTTCTTTATCTTGTTAATCTGGTTCTCGTGAATGCGCAGCTCCTGCAGGCTTTTCGGTATGTTAGCAGGAACATCCTTCAGGAGATTCTTGGACAGGTAGAGTCTCTCCAAATTGATCAGAGAAGAAAAGGCCTTGGCATGAATGATGGTGATCTTATTGTTGACCAGGATGAGTGTCTGAACAACAACAACAAAAAAGACATTCCTTTAGGAACTTTATGGCAGATGCAAGCTATTGGTATAATTCTTTAGTTATTAAATGCACAAATTAAATGTTTCAGTGATTGTGTTCACCTCTGACACTTGCTACAATCTATACCACATTCCAGTGCATACAAATCTTCATTTTTATGTTCTGATTGCATTTAGATCCAGGCGCTGTGTGGATGTTGGGCTTGGAAAGCGAGAAACAGCAAAGGGGCCTCGACGGGAGGCTGCATATTTATTAAAGTTCAGGAGGCTGGACAATGGATCCACTCCAAAAGTGAATCATTACACTTGTGCACCTGGGAATGACACATTTCTCACACTGAGAGCTGTTTTCTGGAGATGATGGATTGTTAACACGGAGGATTTCACATGAGTTTGCCTGAAGCTCTGTTTTGCAAAGTTTTTCTGACGATCTCAAGAGACTTTTTTGTAGTGCTTTTGAAAAAATTATAGCAGATATTTGCCTTCAAAGATCGCTGTGGTAGCAACGCATATTTCTAGCACCCAATTCCACATTTGGCAGACAAACAGCGTTGGAGTGTTTTCTCTGGAGAGTTTTGCTGTGCTGCTCAAGCATTTGTTTTTGGGAAAAGAATGACTTTTCTTTTATGTGGAATGAGGTTCGCAAATGGTTTTGATTTGGACTTTATGTTCTCTGCATTGAATTGACGCTTTCAAGGTCATAGCAAAAACAAAACGCTGTCACTTCCAGTTATCAGCAGCAAGCAGCCAATTGATCCCAAAACTTATATATCAAAGAGAAATAGGATTTGTCTCATGAGGGCTACTTGGATTTAAAGGGGGACTGAGAAATGTCATTGTTTCTATGATCCAATTTAGACAATTAAAGAAAAAGCGAGAGAGAGAAAAAAAGAGAGCAAAAGGGACAGAGTGAGTAATTGAATATCTCACTTGGAGACTCTTCAGGCCTTTGAAGTCGTTTTCTTTGATCTCTGAGATCTTGTTGTTCTGCAAATCCAGGAGAGTGGTCTGAAGTGAAATTTTTTCTGGAACGTTCTTCAAACCTGAGAGGCACAAAACCACAAGTAGTAAGAAAAATGACACAGAAGAAATGGGATATGAGCTGATCTGGGCTTTTATGGCTAGAATCTACTTTAAAATCAAATCAACACAACACACCCTGATATGAACAAAACAAACAACAAAACAAAACAAAACAAAAATCCTTGAAGAGTGTATATTGTGGTACTAAATACAGCAGCCACATTCCTAAAAAAAAAAAAAAAAGTTCAATTGCAGAGAGATTGTGAACTCTTGGTTTTTGATGAGCTCCATCCATCATTGTATAGACACATTTTTTATAGAAACATATCTATTAACTTTTATGAGCTACAATTCTACATGCGTAACTAAAAGAATCTCTTAAAAAAAAAAAGAAGGCTAAACAGGGATATAAACAGTTTTTACTGTAATTATCTTATTATAAATCATATCATCGCTTAAGAATTAATTTCTCTTCATCTTTATTCATCTTAAGTACAACTATAAGGCACTTAAAACACTGAAAACAACATCAAAATGAATAGTGAATCAACTCCTTACAAAACCAAGAGGGTTTTATAAGAACTCCATAGACTGAAAAAAAGTCTGAATGTACAGTTGGACACCGGACCAATCCATATCCAAAGTACAACACAGTGAAGAGTTATGATGATGGTTCACGAAAGTTTTAGTGTTTGGAAACAGTTCTGAAAACTAATCATAGAACACTCTTATGCCAGATATCTCACAGTTTTTCTTGGAAGGATTCTAAAAGCTGTACGATGCTGTCAATTGAAAAAGCTGACATAAGATTTCCACACAAAGGGAATTTGATTTCGCCAACATTGGATGACAGTGTGACAGAGGTTTAATTTAATGTGCTACAGACCAGGTTACATGAATGGAACATATAGTGAAATCAAAAACATATGGTAACACTTGATTTTAAGGACCAATTCTCACTATTAACTTGTTGCTTATTAGCATGCATGTTACAAGCATATTTATTAGTACTTATAAAGCAATTATTTATGCTTTATACTGAATGACCATATTTTTAGACCTCATACCTAAACTTAACAACTACCTTAACTAGAGAATTGCTCCTCCCATTTGTATGAATGTCTTTGCATATAACAAAAATATACAACCAAGTTGCACACTTTGAATAAAAACAGCACAAACACACTTTGTTTTTTCCATGCGAAACATTTCACAAAGTTTGCTTAGAAGATGTGCATCCTTAACAATGTAATTGTATATATTTTTAAGTGTCCAAAAGCTTTTTGGGGCCACTGTATATCATAGTGCTTGGTTCAAACATAAGAAAAACGTAGGAACAATGAGGTAAACACACATGCACATATATACACATAAATATATCTGCTCTAGCAACTCTAAAAGCTTTTTAGGCAGAACATTACACAGACATTGTTTGGTTTGGCTTTGCGGTGAGTTTCCTCATCACTGCATTTGTGTAAACAGTTTAAGCATATGTCCCTGTCAATTATATAACCACAGGACAGAGAACACAAAGATCACAGTTGGACGTATCACTGCTGCTGAGATATCTCTCATATGTTCCTTTGGTTTGGCTGTTTAGACTCATTTTCTAGTGGCTACACATCTCGAACAAAATCACGACAATCAATTTAGGTCAAAATTAGTTCATTATGGAATATATTATCAGCATGTAACCCAAAAAGCACTAACAACATACTCAAAACTATAGTTGTTTGAGTAAATAAGTTGGAATATCAACCCAAATGGTGATCAGATAATCATAAAGTGCAGTCCATTGACAACCAAGTGGAACGAACATTGAACTATTCAAAAAAGAAACTGTCCTCTGTGGTTAGAAATACTATTTAGCCACTGAAATCAGCAACTGAATCAAAATCAAGAGCGGAGAAAAACAAAGAAACATTATTAACAGGCTTCTTATACTGGTAAAAACATGGGACGCTGTTTAATTCAAAAGATATTCATTACAGAAATCACACTACAACTGTGGTCCATAACTCTCCAAAATGAATATTTTACACTTATCTCACTTGTAACACAAAAAATGCTAACCTCATATCAACTGGTACCTAAAAGAGGGAGTATCTCACACTTACAGCCCATTTGTTAGGAAGTAAAAACACAAGCGGGCCCTTAATCAAACTTTCTTAGACAAACCAATTCATATTTGCCATTAGTTGTTCTTGGGTTGTGGTGCTATTTCCAGACGGTTTTCCCTCCAGCTGCAGAGCTGTGTAAACTGGGTCGCATATTTCACTGAAAAGAGGTGAAGTTAGACGGAGAACAGGCCTGTCGGCACACCTATCCCCCCTCCCTCCATTCTTTCCCAGGTCTGCTTCATGCCAAAAGACCTGCGGAGCAGATGAGCACTGGAGGCCTCAAATATTCGCTCTTCTCTTATTTGTCCTCGTTCTCGCTCATTCCCTGGCCACTTTCACTGGGGATGAGTGTTAACATTGCGAAAGAATTACTGTTTTGTCATGTCAACAGTATTTCTTTCCAAACAGACATTCTGTCTATCAAACAGATCTCTAAGTAATTTCCTGTTTATAAAAAGACTAGGCTAACTGAGAAAACATGTATCAACTTTACATTACAGGATAAAGCATGCTGGGATATGCTTTAATAACCTTTGTTCACTCTATGTTCTGTAAATTTATAATGCCTGTTAATATTACATAATCATTTCCAATTTTAATATGACCCTCTGACTTAATCAAAAACCTGTAGTCAATTATAATTGAAGAATTAATCTATCTGTAAATTCCATATAATGTTTTTGGTTAGTTTCCAAATACAATATTGTACTGCATTGTTGTTGCTAATTTAAACATAATGGTCACACTTTATTTTAATGTCCAATTCTTACCATTAACAAACTATTAACTACAACTTTTTGCCTCAATAAACTCCTAATTTGCTGCTTATTAATAGTTAGTCAAGTTATTGGGTATTGGGTAGGATTAAGGGATCTAAAATATGGTCATGAAAAATATGTGCTTCATAAGTAAATATAAAAAGCCAATATGTTAATAATAGTCATGCTAATAAGCAACTAATTAATGTTGAGAATTCGTCCCTTAACTAAAGTGTTACCAACAGAACCACATTCACAGATTTGATGCTAAACATGTTTTGAAAAGATAAAAAGGGATCTTATGTAAGAGAAAGTAAACTTAGTGAAACATCAGGGTTAATGGCAGAACAATTAAGAAGGACTATGTTTTGTTTATGATGTTCTGTGTAGATCACAATGACCCAGCAGACAGGGCAGTTTTAGAGGAAAAGAAGCTGTAATCTTTTGGAAGTAACCCTATAAAAGAACAGACTTCACTTTTTCACTTATTAACAAACACGCCTGGGGATTCAATTAGGAAAATGAGGCAGCCGTCTGGAGGTTAGTGCCTCGTCTACGGAAGTAAGGGCATTCAACACCATATGAAAGCATTTAAAGTGGTTTTGAAACAGTGACATTGGTAATTCAATGATGACTCAACAATGGGCAGATCAAACAAAGAGAGAGGTTTTGTTCATGGCCGATTGGCCTTGGACAGTTTTATGTCATGAAATAATTGACATCAGGTGTAAACAATGGAAATGCAAAGGAGAACTATGAATAATATTTACCAGCATGAAAAAAACTGGTAACAACAAACTTTGATGTTGGCTTGACAAAGCCTTTTCTGAAAGTTTTACATTTATTTTACAAACTTAATGTCTGAAGGTTTTACAGTCAACAAATAGGATTATTGCAAGGGAGTTCTGGGTGGTGTACTGCAGCCACCGAAGCCAGCAAACCAACTGGGTCAGAGATTGTAGACTCTACCCGACTTAAAAAGCCTCTGCACCCATATAAAACCTTCTATAGATATGTTTCCATCACCCAGTTTTTATGCAGATTTTGAAATATCAGACAGATAGCTAACAAAATGTTGTTAGTCTGTGGTTTTTCTTTGGAAATTTGACTGGCAAATGCCATCAAGGTTGTTATTGTAATTGATCAGTGCTCACACCCAGCCAGAAACACTAGCTGCGTTTCCACTGTCGGGCCAAAAGCGGGTGTGCTAGTGCATGCCAGGGCCACACATTTCCACTGTTACTACCAGGGCTTGATAGTGCTTCGTCTAGGCTTCCTCAGAGCCAATGGCCTGGGGTTTTTAGGCCCAACAAAAACCTTGGGCCAAAGCGGGCCAGCTGGGGATAGAGGAGTGGTTATGAACAAAGGCGGAGTTTCTCTGCATCTAGAGAGTATCAGCGCCATGGATCATTTCATAAAGCTAACCGTGATAACACCAGCATTAAAGACTTTAAAAAAAAAAAAGTTGAGCTCAAAACTCACTTTCAGTCAGCAGCCAGTGTTTGAAATTACTTGATCCGATGTGGATTATAATCACTATACATGGCAGAAATATTTATAATCGATGCAAAAGACGTTAAACATTAATGTTGAAGAAATCAGACGTCAGCTTCTTATTCTCTATCTTAATTGTGTATTCTTGTCTCGTCTCAAGAGTTTAGCTCCGCGTAGCCTATGTCATCAAAATATAGCTAATAATGTTTTTTTGTTCTGGAGTGTGACGAGTGGGGTGGGGCAGAGAGCCGTGAAAACAGAGCAAGGCAGGTGGAGTGATTTGGAAAGGAGCGACACCTGCGCCACTCATCGATCACCTCCATTGGACTTGAGACCGGTGAGTGCCGCAGGTGTCACTCATTTCCAAATCACTCCACCGGCCTCGCTCCGTTCCCAAGGTTCTCGGCCCCACCCCACTCGTCACAAGGAGCTTTTATAAAAATATAGAAATGATAATTCTTTCTAAATGCATGTATATAGGTTTTTGTGACTTCAAATAAACAGACTCAACTGAATAACAGACTATATTCATAACATTTTCAATTAATTAATTATGATGCCCCGCCCGGCCCGTTTAAAGCACTGGCTTGCACTGGCCCGACAGTGATTCTTTAAAAAAAAAAGTGTTAAATAGGCCTATAGAGATTTCATCAAGCAGTCTAGTCTAGTGTCATGAAGTCGTTACCTAGATCAGAACACTGGGACACTCGCAGATGACACTGGCACCGGAACGGGCAGATATGCTCATCAGGTATCTCGGGTAGCATTGGAGGAGGCGTCTGAACAGGTGGTTTACGAACTGGAGGCATGGGAGAGCCTGAGCCCGGCTCGTCCTCCATCATGAAGTCCATGAAGCCAGACTGACGGAAGGGCAGAGCCCAGCATACGGACACCAAAAGCAGGGAGAGACAGGCCGATTTCATGTTGCTAATGGAGGCCTGGAGGGTAAAATGGAGAAGAGAAGGGGTTAAAGGTGAGAGGCGATATTCTGGGTGGCATCTCAGGACCTGTGATGTTGAAAGGTTAGAAGTCAAAAGACAGATGTTGAGCGCATGAATGTGACTGAGCAATGTGGGGGATAACTAGGCAAGGTCAAGGGTCAAATTTAGGCGTATATTAGATTTTAGACGTCTCTGGTTACTATTGTTGCAGCTTTCCTTGATCTCAGCTAAATACATTTTACTATATTTAATACAACAAGAAAACATTTTTTTAATGAGGAACAATACAGTACCTTAGTGGCTGCAATAAATTATTTAAAATGAGCTTTAAAACATAATTCTTAAAAGTGCTTCAAACATTTTCAAAAGATACAATAGATAGCAAACAATCATTAGAAATAAAAACTAAACATTAATAATATTAAATTCTATAAAATTTCTGAAATTAATCTGGAATATCCATGAGGGCCCCTTGAGGTCCCTGGACCCCAATTTGAAAACCCCTGCCATACAGCATTAAAATGATAACCTTGCACACTACATCTGTGAGAATTGATAGTTGATATTGGGTTTAAACTCCAAAACCGAACTCATTCATGTCCTCATTCAGAAAAAAAAAAAAAAAAAAAACGTCTTCTCTCAAATAGAGTGCACAAAGCTGTCCATGAGCCCATACATAAACATATCCCTGAAGAGCAGCTGGATGTCTCCGGACGACAAAGAAATTGTAAAGTAGGCACAGAAACTCCCAGAGCTCAGTTCAACTTTTCAGGGTCATCTCAGGCCCATGTAATCAACATACAGCATAATTACAGTAGTTCAAATCCTCCGGGCAGCCACGTCACTTGGACAGCGAATAACCACTGTGCCTCTGTTGTTAAAAACCCAGAGCTTGACCTTGACAAACTTCTGCAAAAGAGCTTTTCTTAATTCCTCAAGCAAAAGAAAACACTGATACATACATTCAATCTTAATGCAGATCTATATTACATCAACTTTGTGATATACTCCATTGAGGAACCGTAAAAGGTCTTCGCAATTTCCTACAGGAACAGAAAGTGTAGATACAACCATTTCTCTCAAAAGACTAAGAGGTTTTAGAAGAAAACAGAAAAATAGCAAGTGACCTTCAACATCCAATTTCTCGTCACTGTTGATTTGCATCACAGGAGAGCATGTTGAAACAATTTTCCGAGGTTCCTTTGGCTCAACCAGTATCCATGTTTCAAGAAAAACAATGAGAAATTGTAGTTTTATACAACGGCATTTCAAAACAACAACTTGCCGACCTCAATTTAGACATAGTGTTTAATTTAATACTACGTTTTCGGGCCTAGATACAACATCCATCAAATCAGACACCTTTAATTACCTTTGACCCAGTGGGAAATGAGACACTCTGAGCAAACACACTGCAGTATCACTTTGCCCTTTAACATTGAAGTATTTGGTAGATTTACAGTGCATTCAAGTTAGTTTTATGCTTGTGCGTTCCTGGGAATTGAACCCATGACCTTGCGCTCTATGGGTTGAGCCGCACAAACCGTTTTTTTTTTCTATATGTATTCCCAGCAGGAATGAAGCCACAGTAGGAGTTTAGAGCCTCAGGAGCTGGTCAGCAGTATGAAAAGCCCTCTGAGCATTACAGGCTGTCACCATGAGCGATTCTGTTTGCAGGGGGATCATGGGAAGCTGTTGCTGCATTTGAGTTGCGTCCTGTCAACAAACCACAGGCTGCTATGAGAGCCAAGCAAACAGACAAGACAGATTGACGGTGTCATGGCTTTGTTGGGAAAAAACAGGCAGGGTACAAAATATACATTCACCAATCACAAAACAGGAGTAAAAATTTGCTTTTGAATATATAAATTGATAACTTTATAAGGAATTGCAGCATAATACTTGTAGATTTTAGCTAAAACCACTCAAATGAATCACAATGTGTGAAAATGCAATATATTATAATGGGAGGTATTGGTTCTGGTCAAGTTTGGTTGTAGCACACATACATATTTTATGTGTTTGCATAGACACGGAGTTATAAATTATTAATATTTTATTATACTGACAGCCTCGAAACATTTTGCGAATGAACAACTTCAGAGACCTACAAATATTTATGAATTCTGTTAGATTCTCTGAATATTGAATTTATGCAATCAATAGTTTGATTAATTTAGCTCAGTCAATATGATACTTAATATGATACTTACAATACTTAAAAATGTTCAATGTCATCTGCATCATTATATAACTTTATTCTCTGTAATTTCTAATAATCTCTTTTATTTCAAATGATATATATATATATATATATATATATATATATATATATATATATATATATATATATATATATATATATATATATATATATATATATTACAAAATTACATAATTAACATAATTTATATGTTAAATTATATATATATATATATATATATATATATATATATATATATATATATATATATATATATATTAAAATATCATATCAAAGGGGAAAGCAGATGGAAACCAACTCAACAGGAGGGATGATGTGTTCCTCTAAGCAGGAACTAACTGACCAGTGTCATATGTCTCAATGTGACAACGATTATAGAACTGAGTTTAAATACATTTTTCACAGACACAGTTCTGTGCATAACTACTAGCTTCTTCCAGGTTGTTCCAGGCCTTCTTCTTCAATTTCTCTCTGTCTGCAGGTTGAGCACAAATCTGATCCAACTGAAGTGTTTCACAGAACCCAAAATCAGCACTAGCCTGTTTCTGGTCTTATAAATGTGGGCTTGTAATGATTAAGAGGAGACAGGAAAATTTCCACTTTTCCTCTCTTTCTCCAATAATGTCTACCTTTCTTTTCACTCTCCCTTCTTGTCTTTCAGGATCTTGAGGTCTGGGTTGTGTCACAGCAGGTCTGATTTGTCTCTGCAGTGAAAAAGGGAGGGTTGATATTTCTAGTTTTCTCTCCCTCCCTCAAACAACCAAATCTTGTCTTGTTGCAAATGTCCTTAAAACAAGATGAATTTAAAAACCAAAATACACTGGGACCTATAAAACATCTTATAAAAATATCTTCAGTAATATAGGTAGTGTAGACTATCAAAACACCTAACATAAATCTTTTATATACTCTACACATACACACACTAATTTTAAAGACTGCTCCACCACAGGTGGCTTATGTTACAGAAGTGTAACATTAGTTTGTTCTGTAATTATGGTTTTGTACTACATTATTCAGACTGCATTAACTGAGAAAGGTTGAAATATACAAAAAAAGCACTATAAGTGATTTATAGGATAATGTGACAGAAGATGAGGTCATGTGAGCAAACTTGCTGTTTATTTTACTTTTTAAGTAGTAGTAGAAAATGTACATGGATAAACATTCAAATTATCTGCTGCAGTTAATTGTATGCAATGTATGAATATCTAAAAAGTCAAAAATCAAGATATGTGTTTACTCATATTGTTATATTTTTTATATTATTGTTAAGTCTTGCTTTCTGGTAAAAAAAAAAAAAAAAGTATCAAAATTTAGTTTTTTCTTAAACCAAGAAAAGTTTACTGGCATTTGGAATTAAACATTCATTAAAATAATGTAAATACTGAAAACACAATGCAACTCTACTCATCTTACTTTCTACTCTGTTCACACACACACACACACACATTCATTGCTCCTTTCAGCAATGACTCACAGAAAGGTATTTACAGGCTACAGGACATTTAAAACGTGTGCTCCCTTCATTTTAAAACATACACATAGACCAGTCTTACCATTGCACCCCGAAACCTGCCTTTAATTTATAAAAGCCTTATTTCACTGAGCACTGAATTCCCCAAACACTGAGAGAATGTTTCAGAAATGTAATTATTTGCCCATTCCAATGTGTCGTGTATCAAAACAAAAGCACAAAAAGATATAATACCCAATGAGGACTTAATATTGAGCTTAACAAACTGCACTCCTGGACTACACGAGCACACAAGGGCTTCAATCACTCTGGCTTGTGCGGTCAGGCTGGTTCCAGACCACTAAACCAAACTCCAAAGCCACTGCCAGAGCACAATTAGACTTTCTCACAGAAACTCATCAAACATGGTTGTCTTCAAAAGGACCTACCCGAAAGCCACAAAAAGTTCTTCAGATGTTGAATAAGCAATTGATTGCTGAAGGCCGGCTGATTATTTTGGCCAAAAAATGAATGAATAAAGGTTTGAGCCCATGATCATGACTATAATGTATCTAAGACAATCCCAGTTGCTCACATTTACATTCAAGCACTCTTACACTCATCCTCTCACTTCGTTTTTCCAAGGCAACTGCCCATCTTTCCTCAGCAACTACTTTGACTTTGGTCCAAAGCTCCAGTTTCTTTTCCCCAAATGGTTAAATGGCAAAATAAAGAGAGGAAAAAGTAGGCAGTGACCAGCATGGCTACCATTTAATGACTCTCTCTTTCTAGCATCAAATAGTTGGAGCCAAATGGAGGCCTTCAGCTTCCGAAGAATACTTATTGCATGGCCCCAGGACAGTGTCTTTGAAGAGAGGAAGAGAGGGACGAGAGTTTCCTGTCATGGTACAAACTGTGTATGTGAGTTCTGTTTGCAATTATTGAACGCTGCAAATGAGACAAATAAGGAAAAAATCCCAACCCCAGATCGAACCTCTACTCCAACCCCCAGAAAAGAGAAATACATGACCCAATTAACCCAACTAAAATACCCTGATGAATGTGTCTTAACCCTCGGCTGCCTCCCCCACCCCTCCACTGAATGTTTTGAGTTAGCTGGGAATTTTGTGGTGGGATTACCAGGAAATGCCTTGTCAGACTTGCCTGCGATTGGAAGGAAGCTATATCATTAAATGATTAATGAGACATCCTTAAGAGTGCTGTCATTCTTCAGCTGATATGGCTCAAGGCACTTTGGCTTCCACGCCATGGGTACAGAGTTTAGGATGCGACTTGGAGCGAGTGGGGTCAAGCAGATGCAAAGTGTGCCCAGAGGACGAAATGTCTCTTTAGACAGGTCTATCCAAGAAGAGAAATCCTCTAGTGTTTTCAGGCCTTACATGAACTCTTTCTAAATGCCAAGTGGTGCACAAAAAAGGAAGAAAAACTGGGATTGAAAAGAATAAGCAGAGAGAATAAGGGCACTCGAAAAGTTAATGGCTTTTTCACAACAGTGAGTTTGTGTAGAAGGGTTTCAAAGAGCAAGGATACTTGTCACAATTTGGAAAAGTTCGGAAAAGGTCTTGTCCTCTCCAAATGAACAACAATGAAAATCAACTCTGCGATTTCTTTTTTTCTTTTCTGGCTTGAAATACAGAGGATAGTTTTCTCACAGAATGCAACTTTAATCCACATGCAAATCTATTAAACACAGGAGGCTTTAAAATAAATGCATTTGTATCGTCAACACACTCATGTATTCTCTCTTTTGCATTCAAGTTAATCTTTAAATTCAAGCAAATTCACTTAAACTTCCAATGCAAATTCCGCATTTCTGCTCCAAGCCTTAATGAACTGCAAAAACCACCAAACCACAGAATCCCGAAGGGTTATGGCCACATTTCATTAGTGAAAACCATCCGCCTCTCTTTGAGATGGTCAATCTGTTCTCTCAATCGAAATCCCTGCTCTTCATCACTCAGAAGAGGAAAGTGTAGGGTGAGTTGATCTTACCTGCACGTACAGGAGCTTGTAGAGCTGCAGACGAAGATCCTCAAATCCAGAGAGGGGCTGGAGCCGATGTGCAGCGCGGCAGGCCGAGGGCTAATCGCTGTGTGGACGCCTGCAGCCAAGATCAGGCAGGTGTGCTCTGTCACGGGGGAGGGGATGGAGAGAAGGACAGAGAAGGAGAGAGAGAGGACGAGTGGAGGGAGGGAGGGAGAGAAGGAGGGAGGGAGGGAAGAAAAGGAGAGAAGGAGGGGTTGATTTCTTCGTCCTTTTCAAATGAGACAATTGGAGAAGAAGAACTTCCCCCGGTCTGGAGCGGTCCAAATGCAGTTGGAACAAGAAAAACGAGGGGGGGAAAAGTTGGGAGACGAGAGGCTGCGACTATACAGGCATTGGCAAGTTCCCATACAGTGTCATCTGGTAGAGATAGGGAATTCTGGAGAGGACAAAAGCGGCTCGGCTCCCTCCCTTTTGTAATCTTTCGGCGGACTTCATGCTGCTTTTTTTGCGTGGTGGAAACATTCCCCTCCTTTCCACCCACCATGCTTTTGTTTCTTTTGAAACAAGAAACTTATTCGGTGACCCGTAACCTCAACCGCACACACACGTACAGCATTTCCAAATCCGTATTAGGCTTGTTTATTTGTACGGAGTAACAGGCATGGAAGAGTATTGAATGTGCAAATGGAGGTACCCAAAACGGGGAGGGAGGAGATGGCTTGAGTTCAGCTAGTTACTGAAATCAGAACCCAGTTTTTCTTCTCTCTCTATCCTTTTTTTTTTATTTCGGTTGTTCTACATTTGCCTGACTTTCTCTTCTTTTCTTTCTAAATTGAAAGACTGGGTTGGATTGGTACGATTCAATCCTCCTAAATCAGATTGGGCTTTTAGGATTTTCTGGCACACTTTTTGGAAATGGAAAAGATAAGCTGTCCATTTGAACAGGGGTGATTAGGATTTCTGTCTCAAGCCTCACTCACACTGATGTTATCACACCGCTGGATGTCCTGCATTACTGGTTATTTGAAAAGCTTTTGAAAATCTCATCGCAAATTAGATTTAATTCAAGTGCAAATAACATGCCATTCAACTGTGACAATGAATTAGATTTTTACTGCTACAAAAGAACATTTTGGAGAGGAATGTGTTATATGAAGCGCATCATGTTACAATAATTCATATAATGATAAATTATCTATTACTATGAATAACTATCGATGCAAAAAAATATCATTCAGAATTCAGAATGTATAAATTCAGCCTGATTCCTTTCATAACAATCCTAATTAATACTTAATTTATTTTACTTTATCTAATATATTATATATAAGTTAGTTGTCAAGTTTATGTGTGGTGTAGGATTAAGGGATAAAAAATATGGTCATGCAGAAAAAGGAATTAATATGTGCTTCATAGGTACTAATAAATGATTGAAATGCTAGTAACATGCATGCCAATAAGCAACAAGTTATTAGTGAGAATTGGTCCTTAAAATAACATAACTCAATTTACATATGAATACCTACAATCACTAATGAGATCATGCTGATAAATCATAAACATTAAAATTAGCCACATTATTGCAGTAATACAGGATATGGATCATGTGCGCTCCATTGTTTTATTGGAAGTATCTGGAAGTTTCATCTAAATCCAACTGTTTCAAGTCATTGGACATGCCAGTTGTTTCAAGTCACTGGGTAACTGTTACTCATGTAATAATTAATAACTCATTGCAAAGGATTATTTGGGCGGATACTGCTAGATACTCATCAGGACGCCTGAGTAAGGTCAAAAATCCCCTATGACTCTATCACAGTATCAGTTTTATGGTTTTAAAAAATTTCATCCTGAACTCATGGTTTCAGAATAACTTCTCACTGACTCCTGAGCCATCAGTCAGCTGTATAAGGTGACTTGGAGACTGCTTCTTTAGCATAAAGCTGGAGAGGACGAAATGGCGTCAGATCAGCGGAGGATGTAGACGATGACCTGTTCTTCATCTCCTCCCGCTATCTGCCCTGGGCTGAGGTCAGATTCAGAGAATCTGGCCAGTAAACCTGAGGCCACAGCCAAATGTCCACAATAAAACTCAAATACACTTGTGTGACCCACGCCCTCCTATTTACACTCTTCATATTCCATCTCGCCCTTTTCCTCTGGCTCAAAGCACATGAATCTACATCTAATATAGTCTGGATTTTATGTTCTTTTTTTACTTTGAGTAGTTTTGTTGAGTAGGTTTTCGAGTATAAAGATGTCACACCACCTGTTCATATTGCATTTGGTGAATTTGAGCAGCTGACACATGAATTTGCACCAAGCTTTTGGTTAGACACACTGTTTTTAATGTCGACAAGTGAAGTTCTGAGTGGCGTTTATCGTTTATGTTGCTATACTAACTATTCATTATTATACAGTTGCTAGTTGCATGTTATTTTTGTTGTTTAGCATCGTTTCTTTATTTTTTCCAATCAGAACAAACCTTTTTGATTTGGGTCACAACTCACCAGTTGAGAACCCCAGCTCTTAAACACATTCACCGATGGGAAGTTTTTGCTGGCAAAACCTGAACGAATGACTGTGAATTTCTATTCCATATGACGACTCTCACTTTATTTTCCTATGTCCCTCTTCAAACCTGATTTCTCTTCCTGATCAGTCATTTCCAAAATGGACGAATGGGATCAAAGCGGGTTCCAGCTGTTGCATGAGTTTGTCTTTGACACCACCAGTGCTCCCTAAAAGATAGTTGACACACAAGGGCCCCTGCTGGTGTCAGTGTCTGTTTAGCTGCATGTGCCTGCATACACAAGCTATAAACGCTAATGTGGAAACTATTACACTGAAAGTCAAAAGGAAGAGAGGAAGTTATTAGCTATGCTAGGAAAAAAACACATGACATAGAAGATGTAGATAATGAATGTGTCCATGTTTATGTAGTATATATGTAGTATATATATATGTTTATGTCATTTATTTATTTATTATGGAAAATGATTCAATATTACTTATCTGTGAGTGGCCAAAATTTGTGAATTTCTAAGATTAGTAGCAAATTTAAAGGCGAAACTAGAGTCCATCTGTTCAGAAGAGTTCAGAGTGATGGCTATCAGGTGTCTGTGTCTGTTTTATACAAGGAACAGGGTTTGTGGAAGTGAAAATTGTGGAAATCTTGAGTACCACAGGAAAAAAAAAAGTTGTTGCTGCTCATCGGGCTGGAAAAGGTTACAAAACCAGCTCTCTCCACAAATCCACAGTCAGACAGATTGTGTACAAATGGAGGAAATTCAAGACTACTGTTATCCTCTGCAGAAGTGCTCCACCGACAAAGATCACTCTAAAAGCAAGACATGTAATTGTCTGTGAGGTTGTGAGGTAATGTTAAAGTTCATGAGTCCACCATCAGGAGAACACTGAGAGACCATGGTGTGTAGTTGCAAGAATAAAAGCCACTGCTCTCCAAAAAGAACACTGACAAACAAATGGGTTAATGGAGAAAGGTTTAATGGACAGATGAGACCGAAATAGAACTTTTCGGTTTAAATGAGAAGCATTATGTTTGGAGAACGGAAAACACTGCATACCAGCATAAGAACTTTATCCCATCTGTCAAAACATGGTGGTGATAATATCATGGTTTGGGCCTGTTTTGGTGCATCCGGTCCAGGACGACTTGCTATCATTGAAAGAACAATGCATTTTTAATTATATCAGCAAATCTAAAGGGAATTTTTAGGACGTCTATCCAAGAACTGAATCTCAAGAAAAAAGATGGGGGTTTCACACAGTCCAAAATCACAGAGTTGACGTGGTTCTGTCCTGAGGAATGGGCTAAAACTTCCGCAAGTCGTTGTGCAGGACTGATCAGCAGTCACAAGAAACATTACCTGCAGGTACAGCTGCAAAAAAGGGTCACTCCAGATATTAAAAAAGCAAAGATTTACATACATTTGCCACTACTTCCAGGACTTATGTTTAAATCTGATGACCTGTGAAGTCATTCACTAAAGGGTTCACAAACATTCAAGCCCTACTGTCTGTGTGTTAGTATTACTGTACATATGAACAATATATATATATTTTAAACCCTTCATGAATATATGTATAGAGGTTATGCCGTGTTTTTATGAATTTGAATGTATAATCTACATTTCCATGATGTCCCAAATACAGAAAAACACCATTAATACTTTTTTTTTTTAAATAATAATATATTATATGTTATATATGGTCCTAATTAGTTTTGAAAATATAATTGGAGAAAGTATAAGTGTATATAAGGTCATTATGCTGTACAAATTTCGATGTATAGCAGTCTATAATAATATGAGGTTGTAAAAATGAAATGCATGATATAATCCTAAAATATTAACGGAACCTTTAAAAACATTTTTAGATGCCATAAAGCATGTCACACTGCAAGACATGATCTTTCCAAAAAAGTAGCCTATATAATGTCAGCTACCCATAAATTGGACATCTGAAAACCATGTACACACATTCAAAATTTCCTGTAGACATCCTGACCTGACAAAGGCTTTGAATCATTGTTATAAAAGTGATCTGTGTGAGATTCCACGCCATTCGGTGGTTAGTTGCACAATGCTAAGTGGAATCGGGAACCGATGGCTCAACTTTTGCAAGCAATCTGGATTTAATCTCAGAACTGGTTCAAAAGAGTGGCAAGAATGAAGCGGCTCTGTCTGCCTTATGCTTGGCATGGATACAGATCTGCAGATCCGCCTCCAGACGAGAGACGTGATGCATGCAGCTGAAGAGGGAGCTCAGAGTCTGTTAGAATCATTAGAACCTGCAGAAAGAGTGCAGACCGAACCACGACAGAGCAGCGCGGAGAAACCTGAACCTCTACTGCCTCTGGAACCACTGAACAGCTGGGACAAGATGAGGAGAAAAACATCTCAAAGAGACTAAAAGATATCAAACTACTATAGGCTTTGCGAGGCAAAAAATATTTTCGAGGGTGTAGACCTGCAATGAAAATGGTGCAAATGTTATTTACACGTCCCTTGAGTGAGTGTGTGTTTCTCCAGTCCTCAACAATCACACCCAGATATTTCCCAGCAGTGTTAGTCACTGACGCACCACACACCACTGACGTAAATACACCGTACAATGTCATTAGTTAAAAGCACTCAATGAAAAGTTTTGGTTTAGGGTTCAGTTGCACTAATGAGGAACACATAATTTTTTATAATATTAACTTAAAAATTCACACTGTTTCTCCTAATCATTTTGTTATATTGTATGTAAGAAAGTTTGATTGTCAGTTAACTTGATGGTTTTCTTTAGAAATATCACTACTGCATCAAGAGCTTACCATAATCTATGATCACTTGAAGAGTGTTCTATATGAATACACACACACACACACACACACACACACACACACACACACACACACACACATATATATATATATATATATATATATATATATATATATATATATATATATATATATATATATATATATATATTAGAGCTGTCAAATGATTAATCATGATTAATCGCATTCAAAATTAAAGTTTTTGTTTACATAATATATTATATTTATTATGCATAAATACACACACTTATGGTTTATATTTAGATTTTTTTTACATGTATTTACATGTATTTTTTATAATCATATAATTTATATTATAGAAAAATATATTTCATATATAAACATATTTTGTGTTTATGTTATATATAATTTATTTTTAATTGAATGATTCAATTATTGTATTCATTACAAAAGATACGTTTAAAAAGTAAAAAGTAATTCATACACAAACAATTAATTATGTTTTTAATAGTTCATTATAAAATAGAAAAAAAATGATAAAAAACAATAACAGTTTAACAGTTTAATAAAATAATACCAATTTATGTGAATTATGTATTGATCAAATTAAGTTACTTTCTTATATTTTAGCCACTATTTGTCATAATTCTTTATTTAATTAATTTATTTTTGTTTAAAAGGAGAAAATTAAAAGTAGTTCATGCACACACGTTTAATAGTTGTTTTCAATAGTTCATTATAAACAAATAATAATAATATAAAAACAATAACTTTAATAAGTTTAATTATGTATAAATATATATGTTTTGATTTTGATTTTGATTTGTAAATAACATATTAAAGTTATTGAAGTAATTGATTGGAGAAATAAAATAAATTCGTAACTGACCAGATTTTGTTCACTGATGGTATTTTAACCAGATCTTAAAGGAAACTGTAACTGTTTTAGAAGTTGGCGATTTTATGTACGAATCTTTACAAACAAAAATTTTGATCCGCCCACATAACAGTCACTGAAGTAAACAGATTGTATAAAGACATACAAATGAGTTCATAGGGATTAGTAACTAATTCACCAAAACGTCAAACGGTTACGAATTGTATTGTGTTAATTCATTTATTTTTTTAAACTGGTCTGGTTTTGTGAAACTGATGAATGCTGCCATTAAAAGCTGCTCTGATCTAATCCCTGCATCACCAACCACAATCACCAAAGAGAACACACAGAGCTCACATCTGAATCAAGGTCTTAAGAGAAAACACAGCTGTGGAAGTGTGGGCGGCAGAGGATGTCCTCTCACCTCCGGTCTACACACGTTCTTTCAGATTTAAGTTGTTATTATTTACATGATTATTACAGATTTAATATCTCCGCCTATCCTATCCATTTAACAAGCATTCAAAGCTTTACATTTATTCACAAAACTTCCCCAAGCTCTGTACAGTTGGATTTTAATTCCTAAGTAACATTGTGTGTTCCAGGATGTGTGTAATCTCTTTGGCATCTTGATTAGTGTGTGTTGTACTAAAAGGGTCAAGATGTGACAGACTGCCTTGCTATTTCAAATGCAACTAACCACTAAACTTGATCCTCAGTTATTAAACGACAATTTCATGCAATTAATTTCTTAAAATCTGGCATGTTTGGTGGTTGAGTCAAAGTCAGACTGCTTTCCTTCAAGTGGGCTGATCCAGTGTCAGTTTTTCTGGTTCAGTCTGGTTTTGATTTATAGCTTCCATCAGACACCAAGCAGCTTTTACTGCTGGCAACGCAGTCACAAGACCACCAGAGCCCAAAAGAGCCATAAAATGAGCGTCAAACGGGCCAAACCCCTAAAGAACCCAGCAGAACCCCACACAAACCTGCTAATAAAGTCAACAGTCCCCAACTAAAGGAGACGGCGTACAAGACAGAGGCAGCTACAGACCCTTTATACAGTCATTTAAAAAAGCCGGATTAAAAAGTATAACTATGTTGCTTCAGTGAATAAATGCTAAATGACCTAATTTTGTGAAATCTATATTTAGTTTCATAAATAGACTTTTGGTTTAAAAAAATATTTATTTATTTGTTTATTAATTATGGTAATATTAATACAGTACCCCTTGCTCACCTGGATTAACTAAAGTGAACTGGAAATCAATTTTACTTCGCGTTACATTACAAAAGCTGTTTGATTTGTCAGAGGTGGATTGAAGAGAAATGCTGGAGGAAATTTTCCAACAAGGGGTGAATTTGGTCTAAATGTTTTGAGAGTGTGAGAAAATCAAATGACTTAAACTAATAAGACTCAACTATGTTATCTGAGGAACACAGACTCGTAGGCGCGAGTTTGCATTCGAGTGCACTTATGAGAAAAGTTGCATGGAAAAATCTTGACAGATGGTAGAAGAAAATGTAATTTCTTTAACAGTCACGTCCAGCTTGCAAGCACAGCCTGGAATGTCTGCGGTTTGTTTGTGTGTGAGACAAGAACATTAATTGTGCAAATAAAATAAAATAAAATAAAATAAAGAAAAAATAGTTTTTGATTTAAAGGCAAAAAAGAAAACATTTCAAAATGAATTAGTGATATATTAAGTTAAAATTTGACATAGTGTTTTAAAAATGAATTGTTTCAAGGATGAACATAAGATTCGATTATTATAAAAAAAAAAAATCCAGGTAACTACATAGTGACCATTTTTGAGTGGTTTACCTTGTCAGAATTAATTAGGATAATATTTAGTAAATATCCTACTCTCTGTTGCTTCTTAATTAAACTGATCTTGTTTTAAGGACTTAATAATTTTTTTTTCAGGTATCAACATTATCACAGTTTTAAATGATCAGCATTTTTGGATCAGTAAAATACCGGAAAAACAAGCTTTTTTTCTTCTGCAGCTGAAAGGTGGAAGTTTTTAAGAAACCCCTGAGAGCCAAATGTCTGCAGTGCATCTCCGAAAAAATGTCAGTGATAACAAGATAAACAGATGCTTCCACCCCAAACGCACACAAATGAAACAAAAACACACCAATACCCCGAACAACATTCAATATACACACACTCTAGTCTACGATGCTATGCACACACACCCTGACAAGAAAATGTATTAGGCAATACCAGAGGAATGTACAAATTCAGGGGAGATTTAGAGTCTGGCTGGTCAGGAAAGGGCCAGTGGAGGGGGAAAGATTCAGCCTAGAGTCCACAAAATTGCGAAAAAAGAGAAGAAAACATGATACTCCTCCTGGCTTGACAAAAACTTTATCACGTCTTTAGAAAGCACAAGTAAATATTTCCTTCTTCTAACTACGTTTCTCCAAATACTGTGTTTTAAAGTGATGCTTGTTGTGTTTTTTCTCTTTGTGTCTGCTCTCTTCGTTCCCATTGGCTTATTGTTCCCAGACCTCTGTGATCCTGTTGATTTTATCGAGGCCTTGGCGCAGCCTTTCTGTCTAAAGTTTGAATAAACGGTCAAAACCCCCTCCTCTGTCCCAGACATCTTGAACCATTAATCTTTTTTTTTTTTTTATCCTTCCCTGGTCTTTCAAAGACATGCCTTATCACACAGCAACAAACCGCTTTGAAGCTCAGAGAAACTAAAGTAGCAGTTTTACCAAGCAAATATGTTGCACAAGTTACTCCAATATCTAACTTGCACAAAAAAAAAAAAATCCTAACAATATCATGAGAGTATTTATCCACCCACCATCCCACCGTGCTTATAAGCTCACAGTCAGCCAGCTGAATGACTGACAGAGAGTTGGGCTGAATAGAAGGACAGCCATCTTTCTTCATCCCTCTTCTGAATGGAGCAATGTGGAGCTTTCAGCTTTCCTCTGTGAATGCCTAGTAACACTGACTGCCAGACGAAACACTTCCTTTGTATATGTCAGGCCTCGGAGCCTGGCCATCACTGCTCCTGTTTTTATCTCCTTCTGTGTTTGTGCATTTGATAGGAGGAGAATATAAAGAGACATATCTGCTTTTTCTCCATCATGGGTGCCAGTTTCTTTCTAAAATCAGATTTTAGAAAAGACAAAAATATCTTTCTAATGTCTAAAAGTCTATGCTACATTGTTCCATAAATCCAAAATTACAGATTAGGTGAGGAAAAAGCTGATTATAATTATTTATAACTCATGCAACGATATAAAATGAAACTACATACAATTAATCCAGTACTAAATAAAATAATTCAATTAAAACATTAATTTACCCTAAATGTGTGTGGAAAGACTTTTTTAATGTGGCTATGCTATCACGTGGCTATCGACAAGCTTCACTCATGCATGTTGCTTAAACTATTTCTATGCATATTAGAGTCTGCTTGTTAGCTTAGCAACATGCTAACATTGAAATGAACTGCAAACTGCATTAATCTCGAAAAACTATTTACGCAAATGGATTGTACATGCATATAAATGCTGCTTTAGATACTTCTGTGCCACTTTTATAGTGTATAAACAGATTTTGTTGATACATTTGACTGGAAACACTAACAATGTACATTGTCTTATTCTAAATTAGTTTATCAGTCTTATGAATTTTGATAAATGAGCAACTGCTTACCCGTGTTATTAACATTAATTGCTTACCAGTGTTATTTATCTGAATTCAGACTGAGTTTAAGTACTCACAGAATTGATTAAAGTTGTTATTTTTGTTTTCTTTGCGCACAAAATGTATTCTCATAGCTTAATAAGATTACTGTTGAACCACTGATGTCTTTACTATCTAGTCCTTAAACATGTCAGTTGTGTTGTGCTCTATGTAGGGTCAGAAAGCTCATGGATTTCATCAAAAATATCATAATTTGTGTTCTGAAGATGAGCAAAGGTCTTACTGGTTTGAAACTAAACGAGGGTGAGCAATTAATAACAGAATTTTCATTATCGGGTGAACTGTCCCTTTAAGAATACTGGCTTTTGCACTCTCTTCATGTGTGTACATAATAAGGCTAGGGGTTTGGGAGTCTGCTAATTATTATTACCATCCATCAAGATATTTTCATGTCAATATCACACACACCAAAATTAGTCACCCATAAGTCCGCTTTCACTGTAAAAAAGTCTGTGTGAGATGAATGAAATCTTGAAATCATTGTGAATCCTCTCACGTGGCTTTCTCGCTGTGCCCAGTGGGGCTGATTTCCCATCATCCTCCAGAGAGTATAATAGCAGCCCAGTTTGTTTCTCTTGGACGTGTGTGTGTTTGCTTTACAGTTCGCATATATTCTGTGCTGAATGCTTCACATTTTCATAACTGAGATCAAGTGCCTGTGGCTTGCTTTCTGCTACCACTAAAACGTTTTATAGAGAAATGAGTTATCCACACTCACACAGAGAATGAGGAAAAACCGAGAGAGTCTGAGAAGCAGGGATCAAACCTAACTGCAATAATAACAGATTTTTACATTTTTGAAGTCGCATTTGCTATATGCAAAACTCACCACAACAATTCAAAAGTCACTGATTGCAATGTTTCTAGGGGTCTGTTCAAATCCCTGACTTAAAGTATCAGCTCAAGTAGCCTTCGTGAGTGCTAATAAAGTAATATATCTGCAACAATAATGACTTTTTTGGCATTGTATGCGTTCTTGACACTTTGGGCACCAATATATTTGGCTGTGCTGCAAAGTTGAAGTTGCTGACCTATGGATCATAGATCTGCTGTTTCTGTTCAGTCCGTGTATACGAGAGCATGTGCTCACATGTGTGTGTTTCAGCTCATTCATGCTGGCAGTGTAGCTCACAACTCGACTGATGAGTGTGTGAACTCTGCCCTGCTTAACCATCATGACTCCAGCATCGTGTCTGATGTGACGGACTGCCTGCTTACCTAAACACGCTCCTGGCTCTCCTCTCATCTCCGCTTGGCTCTGGTTCCCGAGGCTGATCTCATATCGACACACAGCACATCTGCTTCTGTTCATTTCTCCATCTGAAACGAATGACTGTTCTGTGCTGCAAAAAAAAAAGAAAGAAAGAAAGAAAAACCTTTAACTTTACAATATAAAATAACTCCTTTCTATTTGAATATATTGTAAAATTTAATTTATTCCTGTGATGGCAAAGGTAAACTTTCAGCAGCCATGAGTTCAGGGTTCAGTGTCACATGATCCTTCAGAAATCATTCTCATTAATATGCTGATTTGCTGTTTAAGAGACTTATTTATCAATGCTGAAGTGAAGTGAAGTTTTGTGGAAATGTACTAGCATTAAAAAAATTAGATATAACCAATATTTTCTCTGAAAAAAAAAAGTTTTATATTATGCAATTGCATGTAAGTTATATATTTGAGAACACAAAAATATTGATTAACAAATAAAAATGTATGTTACAGGCAAATTAAGTATTATATTAACACCCATTTAGTGTAAATAATTAACATAAGCTTCAATTCACTATACTTTAATCTAGACACTAGATCCAATGACTTGATCAACTTGAGCTTTATGAGTTTGCATGTTTATATGATCCTAATGAGTGAAAATGGTAAACAGATGTGGCTTCCTTGGAGCTCCATAATAAGCACTGTTTTCACACTGCATGCATATTTTTTATTTTTTTATATATGCATGCAGTGTGAAAACAGTGCTTATTATTGAGCTCCAATATGCAGCACTTAAGCAATATTACGGTTTTACTGTATTATGTATCAACTAAATGCATCTTTGGTGAGCAAAAAGTGATTCTTTCAAATAATGTTAATACAATTTTTCCAGTCCTAAACTTTTGAATGGTATATTGCGTTATTTTACGTTGTGCTTTACTCTGCACCTTAGGCTATAGAACTGTTCATTAGTTGAAAAAACATCAGGGTGAGTCAAAGATTCAAGACTGATCATGCTTAGAGGTTTGAAGGCTTGGTGAAAAATTATGAGTTTGCTAAAAAAAAAATCACCTTTAAATGCCAGATGGTATATCAAAGTCTCCATGCATAACCTGTGTCTACACACACACACACACACACACACACAATCATTGAAGAGCCCTCCAGGCGGCCTCGATGTGATGAAGAAAACACATTAAAACAACAATTATCTCCTTGAACACATCCTGCTATCTTCTGAGGGCCTCATACTTGCCCAAACAGACACTCATGCAGCTATTGAAACCTTCATTAGTGGCAGCAATAGACTTTGGGATGCACCATTAGAAAAGTGCTGTAAACTCATCACCGCTGATGAGTCCGTGTTTATGAAGTCTCTGATTTCTTGGCTTCATTTTTGAACGGCACATATTGAAAAGCTGAATGTTGCAAAGAGAGATATTAATACTTGTTACCACGTCAAACCTCCTCGCAAGCAAACAGCACAGTAAAGTTTACAACTGGTCTGTCACAGCTGGAGATCACATTACTGAGCGTCTCCAGGCCTAGAAAAAGCTGCGTCATGAACTGCTTACCCAGCTTCCTGGTGGCAAACCCTAAATCATAAGAGTGTTTTCACAAGCATTTCCCCCTCAGCTAATGAAGCTACCGTCCTAATTCCCGTTGACATGTACAAGAGAGTATTAGAAGGAGAAATGACAGAAAAATTGGAGGCCAAGCAACAGCTTTGGAGTGCTTAGGTAATGTCTGCTCGAGGAGGAAACACTGTGTTCTACAATAGTCTTTTTGTCTAGTCAGGGGCGAATCGAGTAGAGAAGAGGGGGAAAGGAAAAACAGGAATTACGCAAGGCTATTTTATAAGTCGATTTTTAGTGCTTGCCCTTGAAAACCCGCCACCATAATGCTAACCAATTGCTAAAATGTTCAGAGTGGTTGTTAGCACACGTTTTGGGTGATTGCTAGTTCTTTGATTGAAAGTCAAAAAATTACTCTCTGCCAAGCTAAAACTTGAAAGTAAAAACGCCCCTCAATAAGCCATATCATTGGAGGTATAGTTAATGGTCCATGACACTCATTTGTCAAAGTTTAATACTTAAAGGGATAGTTCACCCAAAAAAGAAAATGACTCACCCTCAACCCATCCTCAGCAAACTTGACTTTCCACTTTAAGATGAATAAAATCAGACTAATATAAAAAAATGCCCTGGCTCTTGGTAAATAAAGGCCTTCTGAAGTGAATCGGTACATTTTGTGGGAAAAATATATTTTTTTAAAACTTTAAAACCCGTAATCTATAGCTTCCACTTAATATAGTATGTACGTTCATGAGAGAGTGTTCCAGAGGATGGCATAGCATGTAGGCGAGCACGGTAACAAACACAGAAGCATAGAGGAGAGAACAAAACAAGACACAGGTCACAAAGTAGAAAAACCAAATGAGGAAACTGGTTTTCCTCTGCTTTAAATAAAACCTGGTTCTTGAGAAACTGACATGTTCTCCCCCGAGCTTATGCTACACAAAAATGCATTGCTTCACTTCCGAAGGCTTTTATGAAACCCCCCAGAAATGTGTGGTGTACTTTTTATGATGGATGAACGCAG
Source organism: Carassius auratus (assembly GCF_003368295.1). NCBI lineage: Eukaryota > Metazoa > Chordata > Actinopteri > Cypriniformes > Cyprinidae > Carassius > Carassius auratus. The sequence continues at coordinate 28,649,118 of NC_039246.1, read as the reverse complement.
TTTTTGGCCTTCAAAATGTTAAACCCCATTCACTGTCATTATAAAGCTTGGAAGAGCCAGGACATTAACCAGGACATTTTTTAATACAACTCAAATTGAATTTGTCTGGAAGAGTTTGAGTAAATCATGGGGTAATTTTCACTTTTGGGTGAGCTATCCCTTTAAGATTAAGAATGTGCTCGATTTGTCAAATGTAATGGCTTTAATGATGCTTATACCTTATCAAACACCACTAATAACCTCATGTGGTGCATGTTAAATAGTCTCTGTATGAGTTCTTTGGAAGGTGTTGACAGGGGAGAATATCTAAACAAGAAACTGGGAAACTCGAAAAATACAAAAGGGGTGAGACAAAAAAAAAAAAAAAAAAAACTCCAGCTCAGACTGATACAGAAAAGAACCTTTTCTTGGTTTTCTTGCTTTTTTCTTCTTTCAAGTGGCATTTTTAGAAAAACATCCTAATAAATACACTGCAGGACGTGGAACTCCTATAAAGACGCTAAAGAGCACACCTGAATGCTCAGGGGTCTCGTAATCCAGATAACATTTAGGGATAAAACCAGGGCTGGTGTAAAACTAGCACACTGACCTTTGACCTTTAGCTTTAACACAGGCAGTCATATGACCCAATGAGGGCATTTTGTATGGCTCTTTAACCTTGTGAATGTTCCTCAGGCTGGAAAATATCCTTTTGCTTTATCTAAGGATATATAATAAAACTTTAAGGTACGTGATTACACACTGTCAGCAGCTATTGCTTATTTTCTAAACAACAAAATCTTTAATTGCACTGTTTAAATGCTCAGAATGTCCGCGAATCTTTTCAAATTGTAGAAATAACCTGAGATGAACCAAAACAGGATTCTGTATCCTACACACACAGACACTGTGCAGAAGAAAGAAGGCGTGGCTAGACCACATTTGCTTGCATGGAGCTTTCCAGGATTTATATTCATATGTAAACATTTGTGTATGTGATAATGGAGTGAGATGAGCATGTGATTCGCTCATCTGAAAAATAGTAAACACAACAGCACTCTTGTGGAGCCTGCACGTGTGTAAATGAGACTCTGCATCTGCAGGTTTGCAGACACCTTGTGTCCACACCAAAGTGTTTGTCTTATTAAGGGTTAAAGGAAATCGAGGGAACAGAGGGAAAAAGTGATGGTGAGAGAGATCAGGGGCTGTAAATGCAAATGCATACATATGTCCATATATAGAAGTGTGGGTGTGGGTATATAGAGGTCCGTCTGGCTCCCATGGTTCGGTCTTCAACTCTTTCTTGCTCGGTTGCCACCTCCCCCTTTCTCTCTCCTCCTTCTTTTCTGTCTGTCGCTCTCCTTCTCCTCTCCACTGACTCAAGCGCCACCTCACTTCAGTTATAGTAATAGCAGAGTCTCTCAGCTTTGAACACTTGTCAACTGTCCCTTTAACCTCGAGGGTCAGGCTACAAATTTGTTCTTTTATATGAAATATGGAGATTGTGTGTAATTATGTGAGCCATTTTATATAACATGATACAGTTTTCTTTTGTTTTCGAGAGATCAGATCACTTTAAGTATGACATTGGATAAATTAACGATCTAGTTTTTTTCCAGATTAACTGTGAAAGTAGACCTTTTTTTTCTTGCTAATTAACGCAAAACATGATCTGATTCCAACATTGTCATTAAAGATATGTTTGTCCAAAGCGACTTTAAAATGAGGACAAACCCAAGCAATTTATCATCCAAAGGCCAAAGATATTAACAGTGCTGCAGTTTCGCAGAAGTGTCAGTGTGGAAAAATAGAAAAGATAATTGGAGGTTGGAAGCACATTCCACCACAAAATAACAGAAAGAGTGATCAAACCAAGTGTTTTTGCTCATTCAGGTTACCCAGAATCCCCATTTCCATGTGACCCACAGGACACAGGTCCTCCAGACAGTGTTGACTTGACTTTCTGTTTATTGACCTGGGTAGACGCTTTGTCTCTATCCATTTATTCCCTTTCCTTTTTTTTTCAGGGTGGGGTTTCATTTCCTGGCTTTGTGTTTGCAGACATTCTTCATTGGTAACTAAGTTCAGGCCTTCTGTTCATTAAAGGCCACAGGCTAGACTGAATCCTAATGGAATCACAGATGTTAGCGTTAGCCTTAGAAGAGCAGGCAGGCTTTTGCGGTTACGCTGCTGCTTACAATTTTCCGTATTGCCTTTACTTTTACTTTAATTTATCAACTATCTGCTTCAAGCAACTAAATGTTAACCTCAGGCAATGCAACAGTCAGTGACCTACTCTGCTTTATGAAATATCTGCAAGACCAGCATCCAATAATTGACTTGTTGTTTGTTCCTTCACCTAATAATTTGTTTCTATGCCTCCTAATTAAGAAATAATATGATGCCAGGAATATATATATAAATAAAGGAAGTCGTACAAGGGAGTGTACTAATATTGTAAAACTGTTAAAATTACAATATAGCCTTCCGAAAATTATGAATATTTAAATTATATGCAAATTTTGACTTTGGAATGGGACTGTGCATCACATTTTTACTTTTTAAATTATGTGGATCATTTTATTTGAAATATAAATTGCAGGTATTTTTTTTTTAAATCATTTCTATAGCACTTTCCTTATGTATCAAATGCTTCTTAATAATTTTTTATTACAGAAGAAATCATGACAAATAATGATATCTATCAGCTTTACTTCTGCCTCGTTTCTTCTTGCTTGCTGGACATTTTGTCAAACGTGTCACAGCTTACTCACCCTCTCATTTGTGCAGTGTAAAAAACTTTTACATTTCAGAAAGAGAAATGAAACACGCAAAAGAAAAACAGTTAAAAAAATTATATAAGACAGAAAGATAAATTACAGGGGTCAGGGTCCTGCTGGACTGTAGGGAGTTTCTGGAAGAGTCCTTCACCTTCCTAAAATCCTTCTTTTTTTCTGTCTTCCCCTCCTCTCTCTCTCTCTCTCTCTCTCTCTCTCTCTGCAGCTGTCTCCCAGTGCCACGTAGCTTTCCTGCATTATTAGACAGATGGAATTTACCAACCCTACACAAGAAGCTGCTATTTGCTTTCTTTCCATCTCATTTCTCTCTCACTTTATCACCCCCTTCCCCCTCTTCTGCCCTCTTTCATTGTATTCCCCGACTCACTCTCCGCTTCCACGCACTCATATGGTTTACTTAGTCTCACTTAATTGAATGTAAAGACCTCAAGACTTTGGCAGCACCCGGTCAGATTTGGTCATATCCTAGAGCAGGCACATCATTTGCATCTGCTTTCAACAGGTCAGATGAAATTAAACAAGAGCAGACATTTGAGACAAAAAGCAAAGAAGCAAATATTCAAGATTGGGGAGATTTCAAATAACTATTAATGACGTCAGAGTGCCAAAGATAAACAAATCGATTTGTGCATAATAGTTCATCAGTAGATCATGTTATCTTTGCTATTTATTTTAAAATAACCAGGAGAAATATTTAAAAAGAATGATGTAAAGTTATGTATGGCGAAGCATTTTTCAAATATACTCTTCTGCCATCTAGTGGTGAATACAACCAAGCACAAGACTCGCTCACAAGGTTGTATTTTACACAATTCTGGACTGAATAAACATGAGCAGGGAGACACTCAATAACTTGCATCCAAACATGTTTGTTTGCAGTGGAAAAAACACACATTGGAATTGCTGTAACTGGCTAAGAGTCCCATGTGTGATAGAAAAAAACAGCCAAGTTCACCTCAGCCAAATTCTGAATAATGTGCTTTTCTTCGCTTCAAATCTGGCAGGAATAACCGCAGCCAAGCAGCAAAAGCCACCAAGCATTTACCAAGAAAAATATAACAAGCAATTTTCAGAAAAACTATGAATAATGAAAAACATACTGACAGTATTTTATATACTTGTCATGATGAATTTCTTGCTGAAATCTGTTATAGCATGAAATGAGCTGAAAGGTCATGATGAACCACTTTGACAAACCAATGCTGATATAACACTGGCTCAAGAAAGAGATAGTAGACTGCCAGGTTATGAAAATGGGTGTTTTATTTCCAAAGTAATACACTTAAACGATGAAATACACTTATGAAACATTAGATAAAGACAATGTAATCTCAAAACAACTTTTGTGGATTTCGTCCAAGCAACAATCCTGTTCTCTCTGGTTTTTAGCAACTAGTCACATTTCAGAGCTATGACTTTCAGTTATAAAACATCAACACATCTTGGGGTCAATTAACCCAGGCCTCAAACAGTTAATATTTTGGCTTTTAATAAAATCAGTTAAGCATCAACCGGAAGGAAGGTATAGGGAAAGGGACATTAAGACTCAAATCTGTGTCCTCATGAGCACCACTGCTCTTTTAGTACTTCAAAATCCTATTTTGTAAAGCTTGCAAATCAGGGCCAGGACACATATTTGTCTTATTTTGCAGTCAATGAAGTTTCCTCCTCACTACCTGCAAACTTCAGACTTTCGTTCTTCTGAAAGATCACCAATTTTCTGAAAAAAAAAAAAACAAGCTGAGACCTGTAAATTCTACTTTGACCCATATATTGACCATTTACATGGTTTCCTAATTGGCTCAGTTTAGTAAAAATGCACCACTTGAAAGCCTCTGAGGCAATGGAAGGCTAACGTGTCCAGGTGGCCCCAATCTACTAAGTTATATTCCAGGTGAACCCTGACTAGGCGGCTGAGAGGAGACTCATTGCCTCGACCCCAACAGAAAGCATCACGTGGAATTACACGGATCTTGTTGTGCGAAAATGTTGCAGAGTGGAGCCATAACGGGAGCTGCCTTGGTACCTGTTGTAAGGCGTTGTGACTCATGTCTAGCTGATGCAGAAGTGGAAGAACCCGGAAAGCGCCAAGGGCCACTTTAGTGATCTTGTTTCTTGCTAGGCCCAGGTGCTCCAGCTGAGGCATTGAGATAAAAGCATCCTTGCCAATGCTAGAGATGAAGTTTCCCTCCAAGTTAAGAGTCTTTATGCTGCCGGGTAGATGGAGAGGAACCTGCTTCAGTAAATTGCCCTCTAGATTTAAACTCTCAAGGCGACTGACATTCAGTAGTGCTGCCTTACCAAGACCTTTATCGGTCAGTCTATTCGCACTTAGATCCAGGACCTGTAGCTCCGCCTCACCCCAGAACATGTCGCCTTGGAGGCGTTGAATACGGTTGCCTCTGAGATAGAGTTCTCGAAGGCTGAGGGGCAACTGCAGGGGAACAGAGGCAAGCTGATTGTAGGAAAGTGTAAGCGTCCGAAGTTTGGCCAATGGTAGCAGAACTCCTGGAGGGATAGTGGATGATTTGTTCCCCAGGCTGTTGTTGCTCAGGCTGAGGATCAGCAGGTTTGGGCAGCGTCCGAAGGCTGCATCAGACATCACATTTACCTGGTTCCCATCCAGCCGTAGCTCCTCCAGAGTAACGGGCAGGTCATTTGGGATACTTTGGAGAAGGTTCCGCTCTATGTATAGTCTCTTAAGGCTCTTGATCCCTTCAAAGGAACCCTCGATGGTCTCGTCTGATAAATGGTTGTTGCTTAACACCAAGAACTCCATGGAGTCATACTCGGAGAGCAACTTGAGTTGAATGCTATCGATGTGGTTGTTCATTAAGAGAATGTAACGGGAGTTGTAAGGAATTCCATAAGGCATTCTGTGCAGATGTTTGTCGGAACACTGCACAACCCTGGAAAAGAGGAGATCACGTTAAATTACAGCATGTAAACTGAACGTTTTCCAGTGCAATACTCAGCAGCATCAGGACAGTTCTTAAAGGGATAGTTCACCCAAAAAATTTTATTCTGTCATTATTAGTCACCCTCATGTCCTTCCAATCCCCTAAGACCTTTGTTTTCTCCTGAAACACAAATTAAGATATTTTTTATGAAAACCTGAGAGCTTTCTGTCCCTGTATGAACAGCAACGCAACTGACAACTGTTCAAGGCCCAGAAATGTGTTGTTAAAATAGTCCATGTGACATCAGTGGTCTCTGAACACAATAAAAACAAAGACAACAGCTTTATTCTATTAATGATGTCCTTGCTACCTTTCTGGCCTTTAACGTGTCAGTTGCCTTGCTGTCTATGCAGGGTCAGAAAGTTTTCAGTTTTAATAAAAAATATCTTCAATTGTGTTCTGAAGATCGAACGGGTTTGGAATGACAGCATTTTCATTTTTGGGTGAACTATAACTTTAAGCATGGTTTAAGGTTTAGTAGACGCATACCTCCCATAGCAGGAACATTCTGAGGGACAGTAGTGATCTTCAAAATAGGGAAAATATGAAGGTGTTGTCGGTTTCAATTTTCTCCCTCGTTTTAACTTTTTCACTTTCTTCGCTTTTTTCATAACTTTGGCCTTCTTTGCCTTTACTTTGAGGACCTTTGCTTTCAGTGCCATATTGTCTTTAGGTGTGTTTTTTGATTCGGCCATAAAAGTACTAAGAGGGGTTTTTGCAGTGGGTCCTGCCCTTGCTTCCATCGCTGTGACATCAGCACTCACGTCCTCCAGTGGGTGGAGTTTAGAGCTGTTCATCACATGCAGCTCCACTCTGAGATCATCATTCGTGCTGCTTTCATTTACTAGTAAGGTCGCCTCAGCAGTTGAATCCACAATATGAAGTTTCGTGGTTATGTTAGGCAAGGTTTCAGAAGTTGCTGCTGGTCCTTGTGAAGTGAAGGGGAATGAGGAAAGTACAGTAACTGATTTTGTATGCAAGTTCAGGACAGCTTGGGAGGCGGTGGCCATGGTAGGAGAAGATGCATTCTGATTATCAGTAGGAGGTAGATGTTCCTCACCCACAATTTCTCGTGAAAGGCTGGTATTCTGTGCAGTGAGGATGGGTTTGGTTAAGATTACATCTGACATGTCATGTTCACCCAGATTCTGTCCTTGCTGCTCCTCTTTTTCTACTACTACTTTGCTTTTTACATTAGTTTCTCTTGATTGTCCCACACTTTTTGTTTTCCTCATACCATGGTCTTCACCTGTGTCTGTTTCTTCTTCCGCCTCTTGCATTATGACCTCTTCCTCATTTCTTTTCTCCTCTTCAGTGTCGAGAGCCACCATCAAACGATCAAATCTCTGCTCTGCCCAAAGGTCACCTTCTGCTGAAATCTTCTGCTTGACTGTCACATTTACACCTATAAGTGGTAATAAACCTTTGTGAACTTAATGAACACAAAATCACCCTCATAACTGATGATACATTCGCTTTAGGACATTTGCCAACCTAATGCATAGGTTGCATGATTAAAAGACTGCACTGTGAGTTAGGGACATTAAAGACAAGCCACACTTGCTCCATAATACAAATGCATTTACTTATGAATCTAACAGTTTGTGTTTATTTCTTCATCTGAAACATTCTGCACTTAACGTTTAAAGACAGGCTTTAAAATATTAAGTAAAAACAATAATTTAATCAAAAGTAATTAATAATTTAAAGAATTTAAAGAACACTTACTCGGCTGAAGCACAAAAGTGTGTACAGGCACAGCGAAAATCCAAAACAGCAGCATGAGGGGCTTCATCTTTGGCTAAAATCGCTAAAGATAAGAATGCAAATTTTGAAATAATCTGAAAGCAGAATGTTAAAAGTTTATTTGTCTTCTGTAAAAGTCTGTGGCGATCAACCAAGCTCCCGGAGACTGAAATAAAACACTCATGATTTTCTAAATGGCTGACAACCACAATAAAAGGTGCCAGGAAGCATCTGAACCACTTTCCATTTACAAGCCATTAAATGCAGAGATTTTTTTTTTTTTTTTTTTTTTTTTGTGAGATCGGCCCGCCAGGCACAGCTTACCTGGAATGTGTTCAAGGTGAGGATGTGGCGTCCTTCAGATGTTTAAGTCCTTGTACTTTGCAGTTATGGAAGACACACTGGCTTCTTGTGTTGCATAGACTGTCTCTACATACGACTGAGACTGATGCACATACACAAACAAATAGATGCACATCCGGACTGATGGACCCATTTAAAGACTCTCCTTCTCCCTAATGCAAATTCCACATACACACTCTGAAGAATGATACACTCTTGAGTAATACCTCTCTTCAGAGACACTTATCATTATGGGAATTTTCTCACTCACACACTAGATCCAGAAAAATCTAACGGATCAATTCAGGGGAATGGGGATAGACATAGTGGATAGAAAGGTCAAAGGTCAGGATTCACTTCAGGATTGACACTATTTGCTTTACTTTCACAAATACTTGTGCCGACTCTGGCACCACAATGACAAGTGTTTCTCTTAAAGGGTCTGTGGCCTTTAACCTTATAAACAGGCACGTCCTGATTTTGCTGAGTTAGATGTGCTCCAGGGTCAACATATTTTGTTGACCCTGGAACAACATTTTACTCCAAAAATATATTCTTGACCATTTCCCTACACCTAAACCTAGCTCTAACCATGAGTAATCCCTTAAATCAGAGGAAATTATAGATGAATGACACTGATGTACAAGCAACAAACAGTGATTTTAAGCGTAAACTTTACAAAATCTATAAACTGGTTGTTCAAATTTGATTGGTTAATCACAATGTTGTTCCAGGGACAACAAAGATGTTGTCCCAGGAACATGTCTCACTTGGTAAAATCATGTTCTGCCTTACAACAGATCCGTATTCAAGAATCTGTCATTGTAAAATCTATTTTGTTCCATCACTAGTCACAAATTTCATTGTAACAGATGTAAAACCTTTTCTCAGAACTTTCTTCACTTTTCTGAGGCATTTTTGCAAGCCGCTGCCTAATTCTGACTCAAGATGTAACTTTAATCAGAGTGTGAGGAAATAAAAAGATGATGTTCGCTGTCACCACCAAGCAGCAGGAGAGGAATGCGTGAGCTGGCATGTCAGTACTAATCTATTCTGACTCAAATTTGTTAAATATTTAATGTTTGAATTCAATTAGGAGATTTGTTACTTTTGGGCTCCCCAGTCAGATGATATGAAGAAACGTATATTTTAAGATTTAATTTATGTAAAAAAAAAAAAGAAAAGATATTGAGATATTGTTAAGAAATGGTGTTTAAACATTTAATAACTGGCATTATTTTGCACTGTACTGACCAAAAAAAAATAAAAATAAATATATCTGAACAATATCTTTTACTTCGAATTAATGAATCTAATTTATCTGTATAATACTTCACAAAACAAATTGGCCATTTGCACAATAATATTTTTCCCTTTTAATTTTTACACTTTTTCCACCCCCCTGGAGACCAGACTGAAAACCCCAACACTAAATCACTGCCATAAAAACAAGTATTTCTAGCTGACTAAATAAATGGCCAACCATGTAGTCCCTCACAGCCTGGCAAATGTCTTTCACAATCTGTTTTCACTATGCCTGAGTCTTGAAATCTTGCATTTTTATTCAGTGGAATTGAGTTTCCCAGTTAGGCTTGTTCCTAGGCTCTCTCAAAGTATTATCAATCCAAGATATACCATAACATCATGTTGGTGATCTAACTTGGATAAATAAGCCACATTCATTAAAATCCAATCCACTAAGTGGCCCTAAATGACTTGAATAGTCAGCACAACAGTATGGGAGACTGAATAACAGCATTTGTCTTATAGATCAAAGACGGTTATTCTTAATATCGCTTTGAGTTTCAATAAAAACAGCTGCTAATAATGAGGCTTAGACTACATTACAAAACTAACTGGAAATACTTTAATATATACACATCACCTAAAACACAGTGAGTATTTCAAAAAAATATACACTATATTAAATTATATAGACATATATAAAATAATCTAATAAACTTATTTTTTAAATATTAGTATTACATTATGCATAAAAAGAAGCCATTTTCGCACCCAAGTGTAAGCATTTTCTTTTAAACAGTCAAAGTTCTAAAATAAACCACCAGGGGACATTAGAGGACCATTTAACATTTCAAATGTTTACCAAAGATGGCCCACTCCATTGTGTTATGTAAGAATTAAGGGTTAAGTGTCTATAGAAGTGCACAAACTTTTCCAGCTATCTGTTTATAAAGTGCTACTGGCATCCACGCACGTAAATACAAAATACAACACAGAGACACAGAGAAATGAGAATCTTTATCTTCGGTGTCACTACTATTATTCTGAGATCTAGACGGACAGAAAGAGGGAACGACACCAGACTTCAGAAAAGATAGGATAATGTTAGTCTTACTGTCTGCAGGGATGAGGAAAGAAGCCTGACCACCTGTCTGGAAAATGGCAACAGGATGGGAAGTAGGAAAAAAAGGTTATTATTTCATATACAACTATAAGAAGAGCATAGGGCCTAAATATGATGTAATATATCTGAAAGCTGCATTTCCAGGCCTTATACCATTATTGCTCTTTATTTAAGATGGTGTCAATGGTACACCCTTTACATTTGTTGAAAGACACCGATGACACAGCTAGACTCAACACTGAAGCTTTTGTTAACTCTCTTTTGTACATGTGCTCAAGCTGTAATGACGCACACCTGGTCAGGAGACAGCTGAACGGCCAGCTGTCCAATTACATTTGCTCAAAGGACTGTAATTTCAACACGGCTTGTTGTTTGTGAATGCAAATATCCTAAAATTAAAGCTGACAGTCTGTACTTTAACCGAACAACGATGAAGTCAAAGAGAGATAATAGAAACCTCATGGCTGATTTTCCAATTCCAATTTAGACCTGAAACAAAAGCAAATATTTTAGCCTTCAGATGGACTAATTGATTGCACTTCGTGTGAGTGTGTGCAGACATACACACATATGCATCAATCCACTCGATAACCAAACCAGCATTGCAAGGATGTTTCCACTACAGCTTGCTATGAAATGTGTACCCTGCGGGTTAACCAATCATTTAGATCCATGTAGGGGAATTCACTATAGCCTAATGTATACTTGTCACGAACACTCAGTGTATGCGTACAGCCAAATGCATAAGCCCAAAGTATACTTCAGTTCTAACACGTAGGTGTAGCATTAGCATACAGCTCACTGCATAAGCCTAATGTATGCTTCATTTTTGATAAAAACTTTGAGTGTATGCATACAGACAAACACTTAAAGGGATAGTTCACCCAAAAGAGATTTTGAAGCTAAATAATGTATATCAAACCTCTGGGGGTGAATAAAGGCCTTATGAAGTGAAATTTTGATGCATTTGTGTAAGATAAGTATCCATATTTAAAAGTTTATACACTGTAATCTCTAGCTTCCGCTAATTGTCGTCCGCACATTCATCAGAGAGTGGCATTCCAGCAGATGACGTAAGTGTGGCGTAAGCTCTGGTGATATAACTCAGTCTCCTCTTGGTTTATATCGAAATCCTCATAAACCCAAAATAAAATTCAGTTTTGAAACTTAACGTTTACACAGAGCCAAATGCACAAGCCCAAAGTCTATGTCAGTTTTGATGTGATCACTTAGCGCATACATATAGCCAATTGCACAAGCAAGAAGTTTACGTCAGTTTTTGTTATTGCTTAGCGTATGCATTCAGCCAAATGCATAGTACCAAATTATATGTTTTCATGTAGTCTATTCATGCACCCAAATGCATAGGTCCAAAGCCTATTTCATTTAAGTTTTGAGATGAACACTTAGGGTACAGTCAAATGGTTATCCCAAAGTTTACTCAAATTCTGATGCAAATCCATAAAGTATGTGTAAAGCCAACGTATATTTCAGTTCTGGTGCGAGCATTTATCATACGTGTGCAGCCAAATGCAATCCAATGTATACTTCAGTTTTGATGCAAACACTTAGCATATGCGTACAACCAAATGAAAAAACCCTAAAGTATATTTAAGTTTTGATGCAAACATTTGGCATACAGACACAGGTGTCTTTTAAAATAGGACAGCATGAATTAGGGAAAAACTAAATGACTATTTTGCTCATTCAAGGTGCACTGATTCAGTGCATCAGTGCTTTATTAAAAGGGTTTTGTGCTTATAACACCATGAACAAACATATCACAACAGTTTACTGAATATAAAGTGATGGACAAAGTCTGATGTCAGAAAGCCCATAAAGCCACCATGATTCCCATTCCAGATCCAGTCGACCTTGGGTGTATCAAAGCTTAGTGGTATTGACCTTACGCTGGGTCTCTCACAGAGTAATTTAACCACCAAGGACGTGCTTTCTGGTTTCATACACAGCTTGAATGGAATGTGGTATTATATTCAATGGAAATAGTCAAGTTACTGCTGAAACTTATGATGTTTACACTCAAAACAAAAAGGAGAACCGAAAACCGAGTACAGAGTGAGAACACAATAACATTGACTGGGAATAGGATATCTCCTCCCCTCGACCACAGACCCATCTGTCTGCTGGGGGGTCAGGGATTTGAAAGGTCAGAGGTCGTAGACAGCGATCAATTTGTGTATGTCACACTCATACAGTACAGAGCGAATGAACTTTATGCTTGTCTTATCTTTATACACATATAAAACCTTATCAATTTTCCAACCGTCTGTCGCTCTGATGCTACTAACTATGGGACAATCTGTCTGCTGCCCACGTCTCTGATAGAAAAGCCTGTGTAAATGTTTAATCACAGCTCACTGCTAATTCTGGCTCGGTCTCACATCTCATAGCCGGTTACCAAAAGATATGTAAAGTAGCAAGCTGGACGACCCGATTTTGAGACTTCAATTTCTCCTTATTCCTGGATTTTTGGAAACCGACCACACGCTACAAGTCACACATGTACAAACAGAGACTTTTTTCACTCGCACAGAACATCCAAATATTTTTATGGATCCATCCCTCTTTCATAGGATCTATGAGGCCTGAAGCGAGGCCCCTGTTCTGTTGTCTTAACCCTGCCTAGAATATCCCAGCTTATTTCTGCCCTCTCCATGTTTTCGTTGGACACGCGGATCGTGTAGAGAGGAGCTGGAAGTCTTTTGAAAAGCACTGAGAGCAATAAAAAAGAAGAGAAACATGTGCTGAAAGGAAAAATGAGATACACGCGTCATGTTGTTGACGAAAGGGAAATTTATAACTCAACCTGTAAAAATATTAAAACTGAAAGATCAGAAAACGTCTCGTTTTTAAAATACCATTCATATAGACGTTCATCTATCATTTGGGAATACGGTCCCACTTTATATTAGGTGGCCTTAACTACTATGTACTTACATAAAAAATAAGTACAATGTACTTACTGTCTTCATATTGTATTGTAAAACACTTTTGCTGCTATTGAGGTGGGATAGGGGTAAGGTTAGGGAGAGGGTTGGAGGTATGGGTAAGTTTAGGGGTGGGTTAAGGAGTAAAGTATGGGTCAACAGTGTAATTATAAATGTGATTACAGAAGTTAAATACAGATGTAATTACATGTCGTTTTTTTTATATAAGTACAATGTAAAAACATGTATGTACACAATAAGTACATTGTACTAAATTATTAATTAAAATGTAACTACATAGTAGTTAAGGCCACTTAATATAAAGTGGGTCCGGGAATACTTGTTCAACATTTAAAAACATGCCTTGTTTTATTTGGCTTAGTGAAATTTTTGTTTAAAACGAGTGTGTGTGTTTTATATACACATTTGTGTTATTTTTTTTAAATGTGTCTTTATATTGCATTATATGTTTTATTGCATGTATTTCTAAAAAACGAAACTGATCTTAGTTTAAGGATGTTCAAATGTTTTAACCCTATATATAGTATGAAAATATCTAACATCAAAAATTCTATGATTTTATGTGAATATTTATAGTAAAACAAGACTTTCTGCAGGGTGCATTTTCAGGAGCTTCACAATCTTAAGGATTCAGCTATAGGTTTATGAAATATATCTCACCTAAATGACCTCAAATCAAATCAGATGACCATTAAGGTCAGATTTGGGTAAGTTTGCGTGGATGACGGGAAGTTACGTGCTTGACTCCACTTTAAAATGTAAAAATGGGGCTGATGTGAAAGACAGACCAATCTTTGTAATGGAGCTCTTTATCTGTGAGGATTATTAAAGCACACACACAGACTCATATAGACTCATATAGGCATTGTATTGATTTGTGCACATATGTAGGACGCTGGAGACTAAAATACAGCTGGTGATCTTCTGATGATAATGCAAAATAGAAAGATAAAGAGAGGGAGACAGATTTCCAGAGCGCTGTTTAAAAGTCTGTCAAGTTATACTGTGATTTTAGGTTTGGCTGTAACCTACTGCATGAATATTCAGATGACCATATGTACTGAGTGTGTGCGTTTGTGTGTGTTTGTATCTGTGTTTGTGTCTTACTTGGACTCAGCTGACAGCAACACCATATGCTTCATGACGCTTGTATCAATGCTGCATTTCCTGATCAATCAAACACACGCACACGCGGAAAGCCAATCACACAGAGTACATTTTTTCATTTAAAAACATGAGATGCAGTAGGATGAGGTTGAATGTTTTTTTGTTTTTTTTACTTGCATTAATTTTACATGGCTTTCAAACTTGCGTCTCTTTTGTACGAGATGCGAGTGCGACAGTGATAGATGTCCCTCTATGAAATGTGCGAACAGCTTGGTTTCAGTTTTGATGTAAACAAGATCTTCTCCGCATTGATGTTTTGTTTTTCCACAATCTTTTTAATGAACAAAGCTGGATAGGTTAAAAAAAACGACACATACATCATCATCACATCTCATGCGTCACTAATAAGGCAGTCTCTTTAACGCACACCTAAAATTGTGATTTTTATTTTAAATTCGAACGAATATTCAAAATTCGATTTTTTTTTACAGCCCTTGTGTGTATACATGAACAGACACAGTCTATATCCAAGAATTGAGATATAAACTTACATTTTACACATTTACAATATGTTTTATTTAAAATATATTTTAGGCTGTTTATATTATAGCATTATATCACCATAAAAGGTTTGAAATCTCAACCAGCTATTAACATTATAAAATATAAACTTGTACTAAATCAAAACCTTTTGCACACCCCAAACTCTGAACTGTGTTTTTCTAGGGAACCGGGGTAAAGGGCCACCCATGAGCGCATTAGAGGAAAGACATGTGGCAGACTTTTAGCAACATGCTGATTTGTCTCGTGGTGGGATCTAGGCTTAAACCTAGTGTGTATCAGCAGGGGTGGAGGGGTTGGATAGTTTAGGTTGGCGAGACATGCTATTATGTCATGACAGCACTCATTGGCACACTTGTGTTTGTGTATGTGTGTTTTAAGGAGAGTGGGGGGCAGGAGGTTGGCTGTGGGGGGGCTGATAGGTGACGCCAAAGACGGAAAAGACTGCATGACAACAGACCTCTCATTGGCTGCATAGTGGCTCTTTTAACCAATCATGCAGTCCCTTGAGTAGAGAGAAAAAAAAAACAGACGCTTAACATTGTGTGAAAGTGCACTCTCTCAAACTGAGGGGAGACGCTGAGAGAGAGAGGCTTCGAGTTGTCAGAATGAGTTTCATCTTTCTTAACATGCTGTGATGTGTTTCACAAAAGTAGAGATGCAGAAGTTCAGAGATCCCATTTGCATTTTAATATTGCTTGTAATGCACATTTCCAAAAGCAAACTACCTTCACACTTCCACCCTTAAGATTTCCCTTCCTAAGGGTTCATTTTAGAAGCAAACTATGAAAACATTACGTCTGGGTATGGCTTACAGGAGCATGTCTGCCATAGACAGATGTTCATTTCATAAGCTTGTGTCTCTCTCGCTCGGATGATGATAATACGTTTTTAGGTCAGGCTGAGTAGACACTGTATAAGAGCAAATAAAACTGAATTCAGAGGGTTTGGAAAGATCAATGTTAACCCTTTCAGGATCAATGTTAACCCTTTCAGTGTCAAGTTTATGTGTAAACTACTTCCAATATGATTAGGCCAAAGGTAATATCAGTGCTGTTGTTTACTATTAATTCATGCAGAATTAATGTTGCAATGCATACAAATATATATATATTTATGTATAAACAGTTTAAACAAAATTATATGTCAGTCATGTGTCAGTTCAAACCATCTTAAAATATTAATAAGGGTTTGTACACTCACATGTTTTCAAAGAGTAAGGAAAAGTGTTTTGACTTTTTCCTCGATGGTTAAACCACAAGACATTTTGATTTCTTTATTGGAAATCATTTTATGAGGTGATGAGGTCAGTATATACAGCACAGTATTCAGCAAGTAAACAAAGGGCCTTTTCACACACAGCTTGAAATGTACACATATTCTCTCAACCCATCAGATGGCTTTCACCCTGAATACAAACTATAAATAACTGTCAGATCTGACCTGTTGAGAGAATTTCAATAATAACACTGGCAAATTGGTTCCCCCCTTTAACAAAGGCTGTTTTCTCCCCATCCTGAAGGGTGTTGAAATTAGACGGACAGATAAGTCACTGTGTTTCCATGTCAACCTGTCTCCGATCGAACCACCGGCTGACATGTTGATGATTAATGGTGTAGAGCCTTGGCTTGTTTGCTTGCAGCAACAGAAAATACAGATATGAAATATATATATATATATATATATATATATATATATATATATATATATATATATATATATATATATATATATATATATATATATATAAAGATGTAGCCAAATTATTATGTTAAGTGTTGGGCTGCAGCTGTTGCTGTTCCTGACTCGTGCACAGAGATTCAAACAGGTGAATCATTTTGATCTGGCTCATTTACATTTACATTTAGCAGATGCTTTTATTCAAAGAGACTTACAAATGAGGACAATGGAAACAATCAAATTCATCAAAAGAGCAATGATATACAAGTGCTTTAACAAGTCTCAGAGAGCTCAATGCAGTCCACGTAATACAAGTAAATTATATAATAAATTGAAAAAAACATAGAATAGAACAAGAATAGAGCAAGCTAGTGTTTTTTAGCTTTTGTTAATTGTATAATAAAGAAAAAGAAAAAAGAAAACAAATAGAATACAAAAAGATTATTGAGTTAGTTTTCTATTATTATTAATGAAAACAAGCAGTTAATAAATAAATAGAGGGATGGGGCAAGTTTTTTTATATAAAGAATAGAATTAGAATAGAGAGTGCTAGAATTAAGGTTTTTACATTTAAATGAACAATCCAAACAAGCCAGTTCATACAAACAAGTCATATGCTATGTAAAATTGCTTCTACATGTGCAGCTGCATTGTTGTTT
Source organism: Carassius auratus (assembly GCF_003368295.1). NCBI lineage: Eukaryota > Metazoa > Chordata > Actinopteri > Cypriniformes > Cyprinidae > Carassius > Carassius auratus. Next base: position 28,631,949 of record NC_039246.1, on the reverse strand, counting down.
GTGTACAGAGTCTTGACAGAAACTAAGGGGCCAGTCTGTTCTGCTCCAGGAAGCCCAGACAATCCACTTAAAATGAAGAGAGCGCAAGCTGTCCCTTCTCATCATAGTGTGGTAAAGTGAAGACCATGCCCTCAAATCTCCTGTGAGCTGTGCCAGTTTGGGGGAAATATAAATCCAGTGTAATTTTATAATGCACTGGGTATGCACATGAGTGTCTGTGTTTATGTACAGACACAGTAGTAATCCAGTCTTTTGAGTGGATTAAACTGAATTGTCTGGAAACCTTCTTCCTTCTGTCCTCTCTCTCTCTCTCTCACACACACACACACACACACACACACGTATACTGAGCTATCCAAATAGAGATGATTAGATGTTTATTGTTTTTATATTAAAAAAGAACAATATATAATTTAGATATACATCATTTATAAAGGATGTGGTGTGTATATAAATAAATACATATAGAATATTGAAAAATATAAATCTAAAAAGAACAAATAATTTAAAAACATTTTCTATAACTATACTATACTATATAATTGACAGACCAACAGTTTGGACACCCCTTCTCATTCAAAGACTTTTCTTTATTTTCATGACTATGAAAATTGTAGAGTCACACTGAAGGCACCATGGGTTATTTGACCAAGAAGGAGAGTGATGGGGTGCTGCGCCAGATGACCTGGCCTCCACAGTCACCAGACCTGAACCCAATCGAGATGGTTTAGGGGTGAGCTGGACCGCAGACAGAAGGCAAAAGGGCCAACAAGTGCTAAGCATCTCTCGGGGGGGAATTCATAGTTTTGATGCCTTCAGTGTGAATCTACAATTTTCATGAAAATAAAGAAAACTCTTTGAATGAGAAGGTGTGTCCAAACTTTTGGTCTGTACTATATAAATATATATATTCACATTTTTTTTAAATATAAAATGTTAATTGTAATATAACAATAGATTCAGTGTGCAGTGTAGAGAGCTTCATTAATGAAAATGGAAGTTTGTGAGATCGCAGACGAGTGAAGAAGACGAGTGACAGCCTTTAATGATTATAAAAGGGGGTTTGCAAATGTAAAAAATAAGTTATTCAACAATTTTATATATTTTTGATTTTATACAAAAAGTTAATATTAAGTGATTTACATTTTAGGAACACGTTTGTCTGATTTTGTCAATGTCTCCAAGCAAACACAGGGCTGTTTCATTTATGAACGAATCTGTGCTTTTGAACAAATTTAGTGAGTCAATGATTCAATAATTCATAAAGAGAGTCACTTCGTTCATTCCTAAAAGAATCAGCCCTCTGAACGAATCGATTGAATTGATGTGATGATGATTCAGTGACAGTGACTTTCTGCCAGTTACTGGCCGTTTCAGTTTCATTTTTAAAGTATAAATTGAGTCATTTGAATAGTTTAATATTTCTATATTAAAAACTTTATATTTAACAAAAATTTCATATGACATTAATATTATGAAATGCATTTCTTGAGTCTCAAAAAGTCTTTGTAAAAAGTTTACAAATCTAATTTTTTGAAGTAATATTCTGTTCCCTATCATAAATATTTTTGTTTATCCTATACCACTAAATGTAGCTCACACACAAAAACTATTTTCCTTATGTGGTCCCCACAGTGCAGGTGATATCAGGTTTTATTATATTTCTGTAGACATTTGGTCCCTTCGATTTAGGCAAGACCAGACCCACACTCAGTCTTCCTGTGAGTGCAAGAGCACGTTTTAGTGTGTAGGTGTCATCCAAAGTTTACACACAACACATCATAACACACGCGCTCAACCAGATGCAAGATTGCTCAACCAAAGAAATAAACTACACAAACAGGCTTCTGCTACCCATTAATCTCCATACTGCACATTGTAAAGAAATGAATGTAGCTCATTAGATTAAAGTGTGTGTGTGTGTGTGTGTGTGTGTGTGTGTGTGTGTGTGTGTGTGTGTGTGTGTGTGTGTGTGTGTGTGTGTGTGTGTGTCGTTGGCATCTGTTTGAAATAGTGTGCTTCCTTTATGTGGCTCCGGCCTCCCACATCCTTCATTAGCTCTTTTATCATCCAGCAACTTAAATAAAGTCCCAGCTACACACAACTTCTGACATAAGGAAAGAATCAACACAAAAAGAAGCAGTCACCATTATTGATCATCCTACAAAATACACTGGCAAGTATCATAAATACTTGCCAGAAATTTCCATGTGCTTAGTCTGTCTATCTCTCTCATCCATACTGACTTACACTTACTGGAAGAAATCTCAAGCAGTTATTCTCCTACGTTCCTGTCATAGCCACTAACTGGAAACACTCATTACAGACCAACGCAGTCTTTTCTAATTCCAAAATACCTGGTTAGTTCAATGAGCAACATGTATTATGTGTTAAGTGAACGACTATTATGTGTGTTTTTGCTTCATGTTCTGAATGGAATACTGAAAAATCTCTAAAAATAGTCATTTTGAAAAACAGTCTTAAATACATATAATCATTATAAAAAATATTATCATGTCAAAAATAAACCATAATTTTTGTTTAAAACATCATTTATTTGCATGAAATTGTCTCATTTGATCTGAAATTTTGCATTACATCACTTGCACACCCATTGATCTTCTGTAGTGAATGGGTGCCGTCAGAATAGGAGTTAAAAAAAGAGCTGATTAAAACTTTGTTTGTGAGAAATAAATCCATCAAGGTGTTTTAACTTTAAACAGGACAGATATAGCTATAATAATGCTTCCTCCTTCCAACTTGAAGAATAAAGCAAGAAAACAACATTATTAGATAGAGGTCTGTTTTAGTCTAATGCCACAGTTTGAAGCATCTTGATGCATTTGTTAATTTTGCTTCATAAGCCATTGATCGATTGAAGTTATGTTGTGGATTATTGTTATGTATTTATCCACCATTTAGAATCCGACGGCACCCATTCACTGCAGAGGATCCATTTATGAGCAAGTGATGTGATGCAGTCATTTCTCAAAATCTGTTCCAGTGAAGAAACAAACTCATGTACATCTTGGATGTCCTGAGGGTGAGTACATTTTCCACAAATTTTCAGATTTGCATGAAGTATTCTTTTAATTAACCCACCTTTTTGTGCACCACAGAACACACATCCGTATAAACAGTCAATGAAAAAACACTAATTCATTTGCATTAGCCATTAACCATTATCTGCTTTCCATTATCATTGCACTCCTGTTTGCAGCCTTTTAAGTGATTATTGTCAGAGGTAACAGGTTCAACCATTAGTTTATAGTGTTTAGCACTGGTCATCTACTGTCTTCTGTAATGAGACAAATTCAGTCACGTCAGTCATCTGCTGTGTATTGGGCAACATGCTTTTAGAGGATTTGGGGGGGACAGATTTCTGATATGTGTAGGTTGCTAAATATAGACAGAACACACACAACAAAACATCTCACGAATCAGCATCTCAACACCAGCTGGACTGAGCATTACCAACTGACCTAAATACTCATCACACAAATTTACAGAAAGTTGATAAATATGCAAAAGCATCTGATCACTGCATGAGTTACGAACAGCTGAAACGTGTCAGTGTTATATAAGGGTTTATCAAAAAAAAAAAAAAAACTGTCAAAATTACTCACCCTTGTGTCGTTCCAAACCATATATTTCTTTCATCTATGGGACGCAAAAGAAGAAATATAAAATAATGGATGCTGTGGTCACTCCATACATTGAAAGTGGTTGAGAAACCAAATTGATAATTTCCAAAACAACACAAAATGTACAATTAATGCTGTATAAAACTAGTCCATAAAACCTATTTGTTGAATTAAGAGGGTTCTGAAGTTCTACAATAGTTTTGTTTGCTGAATCGACCGACACTCTTGCTTTAATTGATTGTAACTTTTTCTCTAGCAGTCGCATCTCAGTCGCGCTTTTGCATATTTAAACTTGCCGTGTGAAGATAGGTCCATTGATTAAAAGTGAATAAACATTATTAATGGCCAATAATGAAATAGGGTACAGACAATATATATATATTTAATTAAAGGATATTGCACAAATATGTACTTTGCAAAACTAAATTAAATTTAAAGAGAAGGATACTGTGCTGGTCCTTTAATGTTCCCATTTATAAAACCAAGTATATTTAGGCTAGACCTTGATATAACTTCAAAAAAAAGTGACAGATGCCACAGAGGCAACATGTCACATGCCTCTACATGTACAAACCTTAAGAAGTGATCCGCACCTGATTTTTAACATTTTATGTCATACACTCCCTTGAACATGAAAAAGTAGGTGTACACACACACACACACAGTAACACACACACCCATACACACAAAAAGCCTTTATTAAGTTGCAGTTCTGTTGGAGTCCGATTGTGCCTTTAATTAAATGTGTTCTACTTAAGCTTTATTTTTCATTAGCGTCTAAAGTCTGGGAAACATAAGACCCTGAAGTCAATTTTTAGCCAGTGAGTAAATGAAAACCCATGGATTGTTTTACCACAGATTTTGCATATGCGAGTATATTTGCATAAGTATAAACATGTGTCCGTGCATATACATTTCAGCAGGTTTGAGTTTGCGAGTGTGTCCTTGTACATGTCAGTGTGTGTGCGTTTGGCCCCCAAAGCCCTTCATTAATGCAGAATTAACATGGACTTGTTCAGAACATCCTGTCCCTCAGCCCCGAGGTCACAGCGTTTGTCTGAATTATTCAGTTCAAGAAAAAACACAAACAGATTACTGTGTGCTGAATGCATCAAAAATGAGGGGGACCAGAAACGACACTGTCCCTGGGGCATCCATTGTGTAGTGTAGCCTTGAAACTATACAGCGGTTCACCCAAAAATGTCAATTCTGTCATATAACGGTCATATCTTTTCCAACCTGTTGGATTTTATTTATTTTAATAAGAATATAAATATTAAAAAAATAATAATAATCTAAGTGTTTTTGTACATACAAGTCAGTGGGGTAAAAATGTACTCACCCTGAGGCAATCCCATGTGTAGATGAGTTTGTTTCTTCCTCCAAACATGAAATTTAACATTACGTCACTTGCTCACCAACGGATCCTCTGCAGTGAATGGGTGCCGTCAGAATGTGATTTCAAACAGTTGATAAAAATCACAATAATCCACAAGCAATCAACTTGTGTAAGTAATCAAGCCAAGTAGCGACTCCAGCCAGTGGATTTTAATGTTAGAAGACAACAAGGGGTGGTCTTTTTCTACTGGAGGAAGTGTAAATTAGTTTTTTTAAATGTTAATGTTAATGATGTTAATTTATAAACTGGAGTCATGTAAGTTGTAGATTGTTGTAATGTCTTATCAGCTGTTTGAACTCTTATTCTGACGGCACCCATTCACTGCAGAGGATCCATTGGTAGGCAAGTGATTTTTTAAATTTTTCAAAATGTTCTGATGGAGAACTGAACTCATCTACACTTGGACGGCCTGAAGGTGAGGAAATTTTCAGCAAATTTTCAACTATTCCTTTAAGTATTTTTCATTTATCAATGAAAAAAGCAACAGTTCACATGCATTTATTTTCTGTCTCTCCATCCTATCAATCCATCGGTCATTCTTTGACTCTGTCCAGCTGTCTTTCTACACCCACACAGCCCTCCTGCGTGGTATTTAATAAACGCATTCGCCCCTGTCGCTGGTATAACCAGCTGCCCATCTGTCCTCTATTTGCCTGCCTCCCACATACTAGAATATTGATGCGGTCCTGCTTTAGCTGCGTTTGATGTCAGCGTTTGTGCCGTTCTTACATCATTTAAAACCAAAGTCTCCACTGCACTGCAAAGAAGAGATTTTGTTATTTAGTATTTTGGTCTTGTTTTCTGGTTCAAATAACATTCCTAAAGCAAAACCTATTTACCTCAAGTAAAATGTGAATCAAACTCAGGAGGCAGGAGGGTTTATTTATAACAGAACATAACAGAAATAGTAAGAATGTCAATTTAGCAGTGTGCAAAATTGGAAAAGTGCATTATGTTATGTAAGGTGTGCTAAAAACCATGATTATACAATTGGTTTAATCATACAGAAACGTTTCTTTGTTATTGACACAGACGAGTTCCCTTCTCCACCCACATATGCATGTATATTTTCCTTTCATGTCAGTTAAGGGCAACCAGTGCCAGGAATGTTACACAACTCACCCAGGATGTGTATGAGGTGAGGCAGTTACACAAACACACACACACCGAACACACACACTTTGCACAACTCCAAATTAGGTCAGTATATGACATACACAGAGCACACGGCATCAGGCTGAATATATTTTGACCTTTAAGTGGTTATGGCAGCACAGAAAACAGAAATAATGGCAAAACTGAATTCAGAATGCCTCGCTCTCTTAAATGGGTCACGTTATCCTGTGATTTAGAAAGGTGACGTAACATTCTGCAGTATAGAGACGCTCTCGCTAAATAAACCCAAGCATCTGACTCTGTCCTTGCTGATGCAATTGCTCTCCCACAGCTGCGCACACAAGCAAAACACTCACACAGGCCCAAAAAAAACGACTGATTAGATAGCATGTATCTATATGCAATTGTAAACAATGCAAGATTATGGCTTTCAAAAATGTAACTAGTCTGCTTTATTTTTTCTTGTTGAATGGTGATGTAACAACAGAAAAGGCAACCTCTAAATGGCAGCAAATTCACAACACGATATCTGCCGTCCTACGTCCCATCTCTTGCATAACTGCATTGAACCGGTTGCCACAGCAGCCGGACTGCCATCCATGTTTAATGCATCACTGGGTCAGTGAAGGCCCGATTTTTTTACAGTTGCACAATTACACATCAACGTTCTTGAGAAAGGGATGGTTTAAGCTAGATAAGGATACGTTTATATGTTTTATATGTCATAAATACTGAGATCTGTTGTCTATATTAGAGGTTAGTGAACAGATTTGTGGTAATAAAGCTTGTTTGTGCATGTGCACTTCTGTGGTAGATCCCTGCTGATTCTATTTGTGCCATGTGTTTCACAATCGAGTGTGTTGTGTTATCTGTTTTCCTGAGAAAATTGCAGTTTACAACAGTTTCGCCTTTACAGATAAATACTTAGTTACTGACTTCTCAACCTAATATGTATATATGTATAAAGTTAATCAAAGTTGTCCTAAGACAAGAACACGTCATGGTTTTAGGACAACTTTGATGAAAGGTTTTGATCGACTTCAGATGTTAAATATAAATTAAATGTATAAATATATAAACACAGTTGTGCTCATACGTTTACATACCCCTAGCAGAGTGTGCAAAAAGTTAAAATGTATTTAGTAATATTATTAACTATTTAGTACTGTCCTAACTAAGCTATTTCACACAATAGATCTTTACATATACTCCACAAGACATAATAATAACTGAATTTATAAAAATGTACACAATTAAAAGTTTGCATACCTTACATATCTTAATATAACATTTATAAAATAATTAATACAATTAGAAAATTAATCTTAATTTTCATATTCATACATATTTATTAAAACATTTCCGCTTCTGGATGTCAAAACAATGGTTAAGTTAACATTTTTTTTTAGCTCCCTACATTTTGACAAGCAAGGGCATGTTCTGATATGATAAACATTAGATTCAGTTGCCATAATCAACACAAGATAACTTTTCAGGTCACATAGAGTAAGAGATTCGCAATATTACGGCCAAGGTCACTGTGATTGTGCATAAGTATTAAACCTGGTTATTTAACCCCTACTTACTTGAAGGAAAACAGGGCTAATGTGGTTTTAGATGTTTAATTCTCCATTGTAGAAAAGTCACTTTGCACTATTGTGTAATCAAAGGCCAAGCATCCAGCTAAGAAGGATTTATCAGCTCCTCGTGACTAGAACCAGGGCTATTAAGGTCAAAACCTGAGTACTGTTTCTTAGAGAGAGCAGCAAAGCTACTTTTCCTTACACAATGTTTTTACACAATTCTGGTTATTATTTGTTTAAATTGTGTCCTGTGGTTAACCAAGGAACAATAATTGCATCAGTTGTATTCCGATTAATCTTTACATAACCCACATTAGTTTCTCGGTCTGAATCCTATTCAGATTGTGTTGACAAGATGTGCCAAAATACTGGCATTAGTACAACAACGAACTTTAAAATAGAACTGGAATAAACACAGCAACTCTGTTTCAAACCCTAGTGATCTGCATCGCCGCCTTACAGCTAACATCCCCTTCATCAAGTTTCTTCATTAGTCACTTATTTGAAACACTTTACATAGGCAGAAACTCACAACTTTCCAATGGAGGTTGAGGTTAGCATGTTGCTAAGCTAACAACATAATATAAACACAAACAGTACACACTAACTTTTGTTGAAGAAACATTTGAAACCAGGTTTGTTGATCTTACCTGGTCTCCTCATCTGGTCTATTGGCTGGTTTTAGAGGGTTTTGGGTTTGGGTTCCAGTTTGTCAGACTGGGAGACCAGCTGCACACCCAGATAAACCAGCTAAACACTGGGAGACTTTAAACCATCTATATAACCATCCATTAATAACCAACCTACACCACCTAAGAGCAAACAGCTTAAGGTGGTTTAAGTGAGATCTTTTTTAAGCAGTGACTGTGTAAAAAAAGTCTATCTATATTCATACTAAACTATTTATAGATACTTCTTAATATGAAATGTATTTATAATAAACATTCTCTTATTTTCTTCACCATCTTGGATTTGTTTTTTAACCGAGTTTGGTAAACATCAATTTGATGCTATTTTATTTGGATAAAACAAGGCACCATAATTAAGTTGCCTAAATGTGCTGTCATTGTTAACTATACTATTACCAAATATATATATTATTTTTTATATATATAAAATAAAATAATAATAAATATATATATATATATATATATATATATATATATATATGAAAATTTTAAGCTTTTTTAATTTGTAAAAATAACAAAAAGCAAATAAAAATTTACTTAAAAACTTAAACTAAAAATTTCAATTATAATATGAAAATAACACCCAATTCAAGATTTTTAATTAAATTTTAATTATACTAAAATAGCATTGTTGCCTAGGGTCTTGAACAGAAAAAAAACTACTCTCATAGTTGATGAAAAACTAAACTCTACACCCTGAAAATGATTGTCTTGTGAAATCAGGATCCTACGGCCTTGACAGATAAGATGAGGCCAACTGTCTGAAATAACCTGCTACCATGTGCTGACCTTGCTAATCAACAGCTGTGTCTGTCCCGGCTAGTCCAGACCCCCTAAGAAGAGGACAACCCATATAAGGTTTTTCATTCACATCCAATCAGTCGGACAGGCTGATAAACAGACGGCATCACCCTCTCAAAACCGCCTTAACATGTAACACAATGAAATGTCATTCAGGATCAAATCTTAATCTTAACTCAAACATCATTCTTAAAGTATACTGTGTACCATGAGCATGTGATGCATTGTTTTTTATCTAACTCAAATGACAAAAAGGGTTCAAGGGAATTAGCTTTGGTTTCTTCCTTCAGGTCAGACCTGTTTGGGACAATGATGTGGGTCCAAAACATGTTCTTTAGATCTTTAGATAAGATTCTTTGCTCTCAGGGCATGTTTGCCTTGTACATTACCTTTATGTGTGTGTGTTGAAGGAGAAGGTGGGGTAGGGTGGGGTGAAATGATACTGGATTATTTATGGTTGTCAGAAAACTTCTAATCTAATCCGTGGACACTAATTCCTTCCCCAAAGACTGTCCTATACTTAGGCCTGTGAACAAAGAGCTTATCTTGTAATTTAAGCATCTCTCTCCCTCTCTGTCTTGCTACTTCCCGTCCCAAAAAAGGAACCACAGCTCTAAAGAAAAAAAAAGGAAGGAAAAGAAACAAAATGTGACTCGTATTGCTCAATAGTCTTGATCTCAAATTACATTGATTCCCCCTTGGGGTTTCTGTGAGTTTGGATTTCTACTCCACCTCAGTATGTTTTGTATGAACAAAGTCAATGAATTTGCTACTAGACAATTCCAGAGAACAACAGCATATAAAATATAGAGGAGACAGAGAAATGCTTGAAGTTACACCAACTGAAACTACTACCGGGGCTAGTTGTCACACTTTACTATAGGTCTGTTCAACTATTTTATTTTCTGAGAAGGCACAAATCTTAAAATCTTTGCTGCAAAAATCCTATTTCAAAACCATTTGCACCATCATTACCATAAAAAACTACAGTTCATTAAATAAAATACTGGGGTAAGTTGTCATTTATGTGATATGTATTCACAACTGGTCATTAAGAAGAATATTATAGGATTTTCCGCTATATTAAAAAACAGTGGAACAATCACAAAACACAATTCTATAAGATATTACGTAAAAGATAAAGTGACAAAAAATGTTTATTAGTAAATTTATTAGTTTTATTAGCTTTATTATTCTAAATGATTAAATGCATTAGTTTGAATACACATTAAACATATAAAAAAATAATTATGAAATATATTAATTTTAATTTGAAGGATACCATTTGCAAAAAAAAATATATAATTTTATTAATAATTCATATTAAAACATAATACAGTTTTGAACTAGGTATTTCAACCCAAAACGTACTATATATATATATATATGTGTTCCCCCACCCAAACCAGTTCCTGCGTCTCCAAATAATCTCAGTACAGTTTCTTCTATTTTCATCTACTAATCCTCCATTCCCCACATTCTTGCTGTCAAACTAACCATACACTGACTGCGGATCATGCACACCAAAGGACAAGCCGAGCCAAGCCATTTTTCCATTTCAAAGAGTGTACTTTCCAAGACTGTCTTCCTTGCATCTGCTGTTCTCTAAAATGACATTTTAAAGACCTTACAAAATATAAACTGGGGTTATTTGACTTTTACTCCATCTCTGTTAGCTTTAAAGTAATGTATGGATTAGTAGCTGACAAGAGGAACTTTTAGCAGATATTTGCAATCAAAATCAAGTCTTTTTCTGATCAAACAATATTGATGACTCATCCTGAACTGCATTTAGTTTTGTCCAATCAAATGCTTATCAACACACCACCAATACCGCCTGAGACAAACTAACAACAGACAGTAACTAACAAGTACAGTAACAAATCATGTTCATGACTTTCAGAAACTCTCATTCCACTTTTCTGAGAATAAAAGTATTTGCTGTCTCTTTAATCACTTTGCTTTTTAGTTCAAATTGAGTTATTAGAGGTCTCATTTGTAATTTTTCTCTCACCTCTGCCTCTTCAACCCTCTCAAATTATCATGTCATTAAATCTAAGCCTTAATTGCTTAAATGTCATCTCATTAAAGTTGAAGAACGTGAGATTAGCATTAGCCCGCTAACTATTAGGAACTCCAGGAACGATGCGAGGCTTTGTGTAAACAAAGGGGGGAAAAGAAGACGGTTCACAATAACGCGCAATAACAAAGGGGATTTTGTTACACATAGGGTGCAAATAATGGATTTTTAAAAGTTTATCAACCCACACTATGATTAATCACAAACAGGCACATAAACACACACATAACACAACACAAATGTACCTCACTCATCCATGCGCATATAATATGCACAAACATTGTTATTTTTGCCTAGTTTCATTTTCTCAACAAAGACTCTGACTAATCAGCCCCTCCACCCAAGCATAAACAAGAGTATGTACTAAGAGCACAATGAGAATGTCACTGAATTCAAGACGAGGGTTGAAGGTTGTGTTTGTATAAGATAAGAAGATTCGGTTTGTTCCTGGGATTGTGAACTGCTGTCGCCCTGTGAGAAAACAACGTCAGTTCAAACTATAAAAAAGCTATAAATGTGATGAATTCACACTTACATTACACAAACTACAAAAGGACTCTCGAAATGTCTCAGATGCTTCTTAATTGGGTGCTGGGGCATGAAGAGGTCACCAAGATGTCCGACCCTGTTCATCACCCATAAAGAAATGGCAAAAAGCATTTCCAGTCTAACATTTCCACATCCTAGCTCAAACAGGCCCATAGTAACCTCTGCCTTCCCCCAACACACACACGGCAGAAGAAAGAGGGTGTCAGACGGGCAGAAAAGACGGAGTCTCTGCAGACAGTGACCTAGTTTTGGTCCAGACACACACAGATAAGTGCTTATAAGTTCAGTAGCTTATTAACAATCACTTACTCACTGAACACTGACAGTTATTAGTGGGGGACAACAGGGAATGAATACAATAAAAGAAAGAAATGAAAATTAAGAATGAAAAATTATGCTGGAAATGTCATGGTTTAGATTTGATTTAAATGTATCAGTGTTTAAAGACCCCAAAAAGCCTGACAAGAGCCTTTTTTATGTCTCGTATGTATTTCTTATTAAAGCAGAACGTTTTGGAGGGACAAATCAAAAAGACTGTCCCCCGTCTCTGGGCAATACTCTAAAGAGCATCTGATTGGACAAAAACAGTGTAGTGCAGGATGAGTCATCAATATTTTTTTTCTTGTTTTCCCAAGAGGACAGTTTTAAATTTTTAAACAGAATTTTAGAGAACACTAGCATATAAATGTTCTCAAAAAAAAAAAAAAAAGACCACACAATAATAATTTTTACTTCAGGGTGTTTTTTAATATTTAACTAAATATAATAGTTCATATGTTGATTTTATTGAAAAAGTACCTATAGCCCGTGCAAAAATACCACAAATATATCATAATTAAATCCATAATCCTCAAAATTCTCAAAACAAAGAGGCTGAGACTAGCAGAAGAATATTCTCATCCCATTTTCTTTTGACACCCCAAATTGCTTTTATTCTCAATGGAAACCCTAGTCTACAGGGACAGACGTCTATTTAAAACGATCGACAGACTGAATTACAGAACATCAAAGCCTCCAAATGCTGCAGCACAGAAAGACCAGAGACAGAAAATGTGCCTTCTGCTCTGTCTACACAATTTACATTTGTTTAATTAACCAGTACAAGCCAAGGACACAAGGGCCTTTAGTGAACAGAACCAGCTTTAAATTGGCTTAACAAATCACATTTATTGTTATCTTAATGAGGGTGTGCTTCAGAAATGGCTGGACGGGTATTGGTTTGGCACAGATACACCATTTATGTACTGAAGGACACTCTATATGTGTCCATTAATACAAGTACACATAGACACACAAAAGTGCTCTTTTTTTGAGAGTATATGCATATGGACACCATATTTGGGCTCTGTTTGCATATAGACAGAGAATCATAGAATCAAATATGTGACAACAATACTCTCTGAAATGTTTGTTGTTGCACAATGCATACATCTCCATCAGCTTCTCTGTTTGTCTGTCTGTGTGTCTGACTGAGTGCATTGGGCCTGTGTTTTGGGTGATGTTCAGTGTATGTCCTGAACAGGCTGCTTGGCTTCTGTTCAGCCTTCTGGGACAATGTGCGGACAAGCGTACTGAATCCATCTGCACTCATCCACTGCTTATCTGTCCCTCTTTCTTTAGGCAGTGTATCTTTATGTAGTATCTAAAAGTTTGCTGCATCACACAGCCTCATCACATTGCATGTTTAATTTACAGAATGAGGAGCTATTATGCAATTTAACTGCATTTTTTTTGGTGTGTAAAACATTTTTTATATTCGGGAAAGTGCTATTATCTATGCTGTTATAGAATTTATTCATAATTTAATTAGCTTTTATTTTCATATTTTGAAATTACACACCAAAACTCTGTATAATGGCTCAGAATACATACTACACACTCTGCAGCAACAGTTAAAGCAATCCCAGCAGTCTCTGTCTCTCTCAATCTGTCTGTCTTCCTCCAGGTGGTCCGATCACCTGATGTTGCAGTGGCCACATTCATCGCTACAATCGGTGGGAGAGCCATCCACGACCTTCAGATGTCCTCGCAGTAACCATGGCAGCAAGCGTTTAGTGCGGCTTGCTGCATACATTAGCATTCGCTAATGCTCACCCTCTCATCAAAACATTGATTTTGTGCTGGGGATTAATACAAAACACTCTCCATTAGACGCCAAGCCCTCTGCCCCAACAAACAGCCTTTGAAATAGAGCCACTTTGGTGGGAGGGAATGGAAAAAAACAAGCAAACACGTCCATTTTTGATAAGATATGAATGAACAGTAGTTACAGAAGGGTCTGTGACTGCAGACACATTAGTTTAACCCTCCAGTTGCAGTCCTGCTAGGGTAACATGAAAGCATACAATTTAACATGATGTACTGTTGTTGATGATGCTTTGTCAAGAGTGCTTATTTGTACTGATGAGAGATTAGCTGAGTGGGGAGTCTAGGATCAGGCAGCTAACGGAAACTAGCAATCAGATACAGCTCTCACAATCTACAAAAGTGCGCAACTGTGCAACACACGTCAAAACACTTGAATGTTGCTCTTGTTTCTATAAATGTGTAGCACAACTGCATTCATGGGAAAGTCAACCATCAGAGCAAGATGATTAAAAGAAGGGAAAATTGCATCATAATGCATCATCCCAAGATGGTTTTAATGAGACAGTTCAATCAGAAATCAACATTTAGTCAACATATGCATGTTTTTGTTCTCTGGAACAAAGAAGTTACAAACACATATCAAAATAATCAAATGTTGCTTCTCTTTCTGTAAATATATAATATAGGTGCATCCACAGGAAAGTCAAATAGAGATGAAAAGTGCAAATGCATGATGAACTACAGTATTCATTCAAGTTGGTCAGTTCACCCAAAAACAAAGAGTTTTGCCATTATTTACGCATCTTGTTTTCTTTTTAATCTGTGGAACACAAAAGACAATATTTAATTAAATATTTTTAAAAAAAAATTCAAAACTGAATGTTTTGTCCATATAATGAAAGGTCATTAAATAATAAATAAACATTAAATAATTTGTAAATGACAATATAAAAATTCTAAATGTTTCTGTGAGGACTATAATTTGACTTGGAAGGGTAAAAAAATAACTCCCAAATAAAGCCCAAAAGCTCAGTATTAAATTAACTGAACCAAACACAAATCTCTCTAGAATTATGTATCAAGGGCTAATTCACCCAAAACATAAACTTTTTATTCACTTACTGGCCATGTAAGACTTTCCATTTTCTGCTGAATGCAAAAGAAGATATTTTGGAGAATGTTTGACTCTTTCAATCCAACAACACAAGTCAAAAACACTATGTACCCAACTGACTTTCATTGTATAGACAAAAGACAACGAGACACATCCCTCACAAGGAAATACTATATAAATACACTAAATAATCTGTAACTGAGAATATAAATGTGTAAATGTTTCAATGAGGGTTACATATAGGTTTAATTGATAAAGATATCGGAGTATAAAATAACAATGGAAAATAGTCAATGGAAAGTCCCCATCATGATAGAAAAAGCATTTTGTGTGGTTGAGTGAGAAAGGCAACGGGGGCGTCAGTCCAAACAGTGTGTCTATGGCATTTCAGCTGCTTTTGTGCACGCGCCCATGTGTGGCTCAGATAAAAGGCATCCTCCTCACAAAGACTCAGATCAAGCCCTTGCACAAGGGGAGCTTTTCAAAAGTGCATCAGAGCGTAGGAGCAGAGAGGAGGGGAGGAGACGAGATGAACAGAAAAAGACTGGAACTGACGTCAAACGGTGCATAAAGGTGTTTGCTGTATTGAGGTGTGTGTATGTGCGTTTGAAGCACACAGGTGGGAGTCAGTGCTGCCCATCGTTCAGCCAGCAGACAGTCCATATCCCTCCACAATTACAGTAAACACAGCAGAACGTACAGGCGCTTCACAAGCGTGGAGATGACAGAGCAAACAGCAGCCTTTTCAAGAAAAATACAGCAAATTGTAAAATAATGATCCACACACTTGCAAGACAGCTTCGGTAAATATAATCGGGGTTTAGTTAGTCACTCGCAGTGTAGATGGGGTGTAAGAAATAGAAATCTTTGTGCTTGTACTGTACTCACTCAATATTTGAGTAAGTCTGAGAAAGAAAAATAGAGGAAATGGGGAGTGAAGTACGACGTGTTGCTAACCTAATCTTGTAAACTGTGGCTAATTGTTTCATGCAACTATATATTTAGAAACAGCAGCCTGTGATTTAGAGAGGATATGAAAATGTAATTTTTACCCCTTTTTTTTCTTTTTGAATTTTTGCACAGGTTGTAAATAATAGTAATAATAATATTAATAATAATAACATAATAAACATGGTATTTAATATTATATTATATTAATATATTATTTAAAAATTGTATGAATAATGATGTTATTTTTTTATCATCATTCATAAAAAATATATTGTTTTCAATTTTATGGCTGTTGTTCTTCTTAATAGTACAAATCAACATATTTTAAAGTCTTATTTCTGTGGTAACACATTATAAATTATCTTAAGGGATACACTGAAATATAACTAGGCATATAAATATTTTGTATGTCTGTCTGAATCAGACACTGGATAGTGTTGGCCTGGCTCTACCACAACCATAAGTAATGTGTTTTGTGTGGTTTCCCCTGCCACATCTATCTGGATGTGCACGCATCCATAAAAAACACCCATCCATTTCCCAAGTGGATCAAGATGACACTGATGGAGTTTCGAGAGATGGAAAAAAAGGGCAATAATTCACAAGTATAATTAAATAAAAAAGAAAAACCTAACAAAAAAGAACACTGTATTCTGATCTTATATACAAAAACAAGTTCTTAAATGTATTACGCTCATTTCATTTATTTAAAGGTTAGAACATTTCTTCAGATCTCAGAGTTAATAATTCAAATGACTGGAGGGAGAACACTCAAAGATATACATTCATAGACTAACAAAAGTGACCCAGACTAACATACAACTTATACATCCTTCATGAAGCCAGAAGATGAGCAAAACAACATTTAATATGCTCAGCATCTCACTTTAAATCACCTACACTATGAAAAACCCAGAGCATAAATAATAGAATAAATGCTCTGTTAAAGCTCTGCTTTAAAAGCACTCAGTAGATTCAGTTTATAAAACCATCAGCTCATCACAAACCCAAAGTACTTACTAGTATGGAGTTGTGAATAAATGTATGCAGTGTAATTCAACATACAAAACGTTCAGTACACACTACTGCAAAGCATTGCATGGAGGTTGCATTTGCTGCTGTTTTTAGGAAGTAGTGCAGGCAGATTTGAACCAGTGAGGAATGTGATGCAATGACAGGTAAGTATTTATCCAGTTTCCATCTATGTGAGCGTGTGTGGTTGTGTGCCGCATTCTCATTAACAACTGAGACCCAGATGACACTGTTGTTGCGGGTCATGGTAATTGCTTTAATTACTGTCTGTTGGATACACACACAAACACACACACACACACAGAGAGAGAGAGAGACATGCAAAAGGAGAACATGGCTTTACAAAATGGCTGCCAGTGACACATATTTGCCCGACAGATGAATGCATTTGATAAAAATGATGTTTGTAAATATATATTGTAATAGATAACTGATTCAATGCTTCTATGAAAATATCCTCATGGTACAATCATTTCATGTCTTGCACTACTCTCAAAGAGACAAACTGTCATAATTTAGGCTACATCATTTTTAAATGATGGTGTGAAGATGTGAATAATATTCTTGGTC
Organism: Carassius auratus; assembly: GCF_003368295.1. NCBI lineage: Eukaryota > Metazoa > Chordata > Actinopteri > Cypriniformes > Cyprinidae > Carassius > Carassius auratus. Next base: position 28,614,333 of record NC_039246.1, on the reverse strand, counting down.
TGACTGACCAAATGAGTCTCAAAGGTTCATTCACAAATCTGATTCAATTATCTGGTTGCGGCAGTTACAAGCTTTTTGATAGGCTTCATGATCAGTAAATTGTAATATTATTTTAGTCTGTTTTTTAATTCTACTTTTACTTAAAGAATACAGGAAATGTTTATCAAATGTGGCAGTAAACACATTTATAATGTTATGAATTTGCATCATATTCTTAAAAAACAAAAATCCAAATAATTTCCATTGATCAAATCCTGGAAAATATTTGAATAATTTCATGTGACACTGAAGACTGGACTAATGGTGGCTGCTAAAAAATAATAATTTACATTAATATTAAAATAGAAAACAAGTTTTTTAAATGCTAATAATAATTTCACAGTATTACCATTTTCAATGTATTTTTGGAGAACATAAAAGACTTCTTTCAAAAACATTATGGAATTTTATAAATCCTAAACTTTTGAAAATGAGTTTGAATACACCTTCTGGTGCTACTTGGACACGTCATCAGTGAAAAACCCAGGGTCATAGGGTGTTTCGGGTCTTTAATCTTCATACACCCTCACCCGGGCGACCCAACCGGGGGTGATCAGTCCCCGGCTTGTGTCCAAGTGGCAGGTTGCTCCACGGATCCCCCCTACGGATCCACAGCCACCGAGAAGCCCTCTCTGCGGCCTCTAAGATGCTTGTGGTGGCTTTTTTCAATTGCAGTCCTTTCACTCCAAGGAGTTTGAGGGTTCGCATCAGTGAGTGGCCAGCGAAGCCTCGGCACCCGACCTCGACTGGCTTGCAGAGTTTTCCAGCCATTGTTCCGACACTCCGAGCTGAGCCCTGCGTATTTGGCCCTCTTACGCTCGTGGGCCTCCTCAATACGGTCTTCCCAGGGGACAGTTAGTTCCAGGATAACCACTTGCTTGGTTGACTCAGATGTTAGCACCATGTCTGGGCGGAGAGAAGTGGCTGTGATGTTGCCTGGGAACTTAAGCTGTCTTCCAAGGTCGACCTGAAGCTGCCAATCACGAGCAGTGGAGAGGAGCCCCACCGTAGAGCTAGGCCGGTGGAATTGTTCCTTCTGCCCAGCTCTAATGAAGGTGATTGTTTGTTTGGGGGCTACCTGGGTCTTGCTGAGCTGGATCGCTGTGTAGATGGAGTCCGCCAAAGCTTTTAGCACCTGGTCGTGGCGCCAGCGGTACCGCCCTTCCCCTACTGCTCTTGAGCAGCTGCTCAAAATGTGCTCCAGTGTGCCCCTCTTCTTGCACAGCTTGCACTCAGGAGTGTCTGCAAGGCCCCAGGTGTGCAGGTTAGCTGGGCTTGGGAGGACGTCATAGACGGATTGGACAAGAAACTTGATCCGAAATGGCTCTGCTTTCCAGAGCTCTGCCCAGGTTATTCTGCGTGGATCTGCATGTTCCCACCTGGTCCACGCTCCTTGTTTGGACATGCTGGCCATTTTGGTATAGCGTTCTTCCTCCACCTCTGCTCGTATCTCGTCCTGAATCAGTTTGCGCCTCTCTTTTCCATGAGCCAGATCATAACGTGGCTTGGGAAAACAACCAAGACCTGCTCGTCCCATTGCCACGGAGCCCACCAGCGTTTTGTGCCTTAGTCGTGCCTCAGCTTTAGTGACGGCTTCTTGCGCCTGCCACTTTCTCCCGGTCTTCACGAGGATTCCTGCTGCTGCGACTTTTGTGTCTTTGGAGTCCCTGTACATCAATACCTCTCTGGAGCGGGTGACTTTGAACTCCTCTGATAGTCCACTCAAAGGAAGATGCAACTTGGTGGAATGGCCGTAAAGGGCAATGCTGCTCAAGGACCGAGGGAGCCCCAGCCATTTTCTGAGGAACTGGCTGATAGACTTCTCTAGAACCTCGACTGTTGAGGTTGGTACCTCGTAGACTAATAGGGGCCAGAGTATTCTTGGCAAGACTCCGTGCTGGTAGATCCAGGTTTTGAATTTTCCGGGGAGACCACATCTGTCAATCGCAGTGAGCCAGGTAGTCAGGTCGCACTTGGTTTGTTTTATGGCAGCTGAGTCCTTCAGGGAGCTATCAAAGAACTTCCCCAAGCTCTTGACTGGTTTTTCAGTCACTGATGGAATCATGGTCTCTCCCAGGGCAAAGCGGAAACGGTCGGACACTTTACCCTTCCTTAGGACCAGAGACCTGGACTTGGCAGGCTTGAAGCTCATCCTTGCCCAGGAGATGAGCCGTTCCAGCCCCTGGAGAAGCCACCTGCACCCTGGAACAGATGTTGTCATCACTGTTAAGTCGTCCACGAAGGCTCTTATGGGGGGCTGACGGGTCCCAGATTTTGACTTGGGCCCTCTGCATTCCACCTCGGCCGACTTGACAATCATGTTCATGGCCAGTGAGAAGAGAGATACAGAGATTGTGCAGCCAGTGATTATCCCCTTTTCAAGTTGATGCCATGAGGATGTTACTTGGCCTGAAGAGACTCGTGCGCTGAAGTTGTAGTAATAGTCCATGATGAGGTTGCGGATCTTGACAGGAACATGGTGTCTTACCAGTGCGGTTTCAACGAGCTTGTGTGGAATAGACCCGTAGGCATTGGCCAGGTCAAGCCAGAGAGTTGCCAGATCTCCTTTGCTCTCCTTAGCCTCCCGGATCAGCTGCGTCACCACCCCTGTGTGCTCCAGACATCCAGGTACTCCTGGGACTCCTCCCTTCTGGACTGAGGTGTCAATGTAGGAGTTCTTCAGGAGGAAGTCTGACAGACGTTGGGACACGATTTTGAAAAAAATCTTGCTTTCAACACTGAGCAGCGAGATGATGCGAAACTGATCAATGTTGCAAGAGCCCTCCTCCTTCGGAATCCAGACTCCCTCAGCGTACCTCCATTGTGCGGCTACTTTCCCTCTCCGCCAGATCACCTTCAGGATCTTCCAGAGACGTCTGAGGAGCTGCGGGCACTGCTTGTAGACCTTATAGGGGACCCCGCTGGGACCGGGAGCGGAGCTGGATCTTGCCGCTCTAACGGCTTCTTCCACCTCTTTCAGCGTGGGTTCAGCGCTGTCGAATTGGATCCCTGGTTCAGGTGGCGCCACCAAATCCCTGCAAGGTTCAAGGTCATGGTCCCTCAAGGTGTCACTAAAAGTGGCGTGGAGATGGTTGTCGATCTCCTCTACCGGGCAAGCGAGGTGGCCACTTTGCTTCTGGCCCAGTAGTTTCTTGATAAAGCTGAAGGGATTGCCAATGAAAGCACTACGTTTCTGAGCCCTTTCCTTGCCCTTCCTTCGGTGCCGTTCCGCTCTCCTCAGTGAGATGAGTCTCTTCCTTATGATGTTTGTGAGTTCTGACAAGGCAGCCCTTTCTTCTTCCTTGGCCATCTTGAACTGACGTCTCAGGGATTTTAGTTCTTGTCTCAGCTGACTGATCTTGGCTTCTCGCCGGTTGAGCTTCGCTGGATTCCTACCTCCTCTTCTTTCCTCGACACCAAACCGCTCTGCTCCCATGTTCATTATGATGGTACACATGGTCTGGAGCTTCTGGTCGACACTGCCCCTTGAGATGGATTCCAGGCACTTGTCTACATCCTCGTCCAGCTTAAGCCACTCCTTATTGTTTGCGGCAGGCCACTTCACCCTACGGTGTTCCGATTTCCTGCTTGGTGTGGGAATTTGTGTGGCATGGAGGTTCCGGGTACTGTGGGGAGATTCCGGACCCGGCTCCTCCTCCGTCTCACCAGGTTCAGCAGCCGGTGTGACAGTAACTGCTGCCCCAGCTGCCGTACCTGAGCGTAGCTTCACTTGATCCCTCCTGAGGCAGGCCATCTTTGCCTGGTGGATCTTCAGGCCCTTCAGGTTTTTGCAGACCTTGCCGCAAATACAGACTGCGCTCGTAATCCGTTGTACATTTGCTTGGGTCGTTACCGGTAATTCCGTCCGATTGGGATGCTCATTCTCCCCCCCTCTCGGGTATCCCTGGGGGTATATTTCTGTGGGGTTCTTCGTAGCTTGTTGTGGGTGCTCCCTCTCAGGAGTTGCAGGTCGGGGGGCTAGCCCTCCCTGCCCCCGGTTGCCGTCTTTCCGAGCTGTCTGCTGTCTCTCCAGCCGTCGCCACTCTATTCGTGGATGTCATCCAGACTTTCCTGGAGGTCACTGGCTTTGCCAGGTAGGTTTGAGTTTGAATACACCTTCTGGTGCTACTTGGACACGTCATCAGTGAAAAACCCAGGGTCATAGGGTGTTTCGGGTCTTTAATCTTCATACACCCTCACCCGGGCGACCCAACCGGGGGTGATCAGTCCCCGGCTTGTGTCCAAGTGGCAGGTTGCTCCACGGATCCCCCCTACGGATCCACAGCCACCGAGAAGCCCTCTCTGCGGCCTCTAAGATGCTTGTGGTGGCTTTTTTCAATTGCAGTCCTTTCACTCCAAGGAGTTTGAGGGTTCGCATCAGTGAGTGGCCAGCGATGCCTCGGCACCCGACCTCGACTGGCTCGCAGCGAGTTTTCCAGCCATTGTTCCGACACTCCGAGCTGAGCCCTGCGTATTTGGCCCTCTTACGCTCGTGGGCCTCCTCAATACGGTCTTCCCAGGGGACAGTTAGTTCCAGGATAACCACTTGCTTGGTTGACTCAGATGTTAGCACCATGTCTGGGTGGAGAGAAGTGGCTGTGATGTTGCCTGGGAACTTAAGCTGTCTTCCAAGGTCGACCTGAAGCTGCCAATCACGAGCAGTGGAGAGGAGCCCCACCGTAGAGCTAGGCCGGTGGAATTGTTCCTTCTGCCCAGCTCTAATGAAGGTGATTGTTTGTTTGGGGGCTACCTGGGTCTTGCTGAGCTGGATCGCTGTGTAGATGGAGTCCGCCAAAGCTTTTAGCACCTGGTCGTGGCGCCAGCGGTACCGCCCTTCCCCTAGCGCTCTTGAGCAGCTGCTCAAAATGTGCTCCAGTGTGCCCCTCTTCTTGCACAGCTTGCACTCAGGAGTGTCTGCCAGGCCCCAGGTGTGCAGGTTAGCTGGGCTTGGGAGGACGTCATAGACGGATTGGACAAGAAACTTGATCCGAAATGGCTCTGCTTTCCAGAGCTCTGCCCAGGTTATTCTGCGTGGATCTGCATGTTCCCACCTGGTCCACGCTCCTTGTTTGGACATGCTGGCCATTTTGGTATAGCGTTCTTCCTCCACCTCTGCTCGTATCTCGTCCTGAATCAGTTTGCGCCTCTCTTTTCCATGAGCCAGATCATAACGTGGCTTGGGAAAACAACCAAGACCTGCTCGTCCCATTGCCACGGAGCCCACCAGCGTTTTGTGCCTTAGTCGTGCCTCAGCTTTAGTGACGGCTTCTTGCGCCTGCCACTTTCTCCCGGTCTTCACGAGGATTCCTGCTGCTGCGACTTTTGTGTCTTTGGAGTCCCTGTACATCAATACCTCTCTGGAGCGGGTGACTTTGAACTCCTCTGATAGTCCACTCAAAGGAAGATGCAACTTGGTGGAATGGCCGTAAAGGGCAATGCTGCTCAAGGACCGAGGGAGCCCCAGCCATTTTCTGAGGAACTGGCTGATAGACTTCTCTAGAACCTCGACTGTTGAGGTTGGTACCTCGTAGACTAATAGGGGCCAGAGTATTCTTGGCAAGACTCCGTGCTGGTAGATCCAGGTTTTGAATTTTCCGGGGAGACCACATCTGTCAATCGCAGTGAGCCAGGTAGTCAGGTCGCACTTGGTTTGTTTTATGGCAGCTGAGTCCTTCAGGGAGCTATGGGGGACTCAGCTGCCATAAAACAAACCAAAAATATATTAAAAAATGAATTTACAAACACACACACACACACAGGTGTTTTTGTGAAAAGTGGGGACATCCCATATGCGTAATGGTTTTTATACTGTACAAAATGTATATTCTATGGCACTACACCAACCCTACACCTAACCCTAACCCTCACAGGAAACTTTGTGCATTTCTACTTTCTCAACAACAAAAAAACTCATTCTGTATGGTTTATAAGGTTTTATGTGCATTTTTACTTTCTCAAAAAAAAATTTTTTTGAAAAATGGGGACATGTTTTATGTCCTCATAAGTCACCCTCTCCTTGTAATACCTGTGTCATACCCATGTCATTATACAGAGTTGGGTCCTGATATGTCACAAAAACATCCCCCCCCCCCCCCACACACACATTTATGGTATTTTTGGCATCTTTTTTGAAGCTCCTCTCCCAAGTCATTGTAATTGAGCTGTTGGGTAATTGCTGGAATTATTTGAACATGCTTTTCCTGAACGTCAGTTGCGAAATCTATTTACCGATATCTATTTTACCCATCAGCACAGCTTCCTGAAGGTTCACAGCAATTACTTCACAATAACAAACCAACACACCCACATATCAATCCAACACTCACACAGAGAAACATGTATGCTGCTACACAGACTCATCCATCACACTCCCACATGAATATCATTCAATCACAGTTCTCATACATCACACACACACACAAACACTGGCCTAATGGAAATGGATGAAGACTGAGAAATCACATTGACCTTCACTCCTATATGTGAACCTTAATGTATATGCAGCACTGCTGCACACCACAATGAAAAATTGAATAACTTCATTACAATTCAGGGTTCAACCGTATTCTGACTCTCTATGAATTATTAAATAATTTTTTTCTGTCTCATTTTAAGGACAGAGAAGCAATATGGTTATGGGTCTGTGTATATTTTATGCATGCAGTTACATGTGGGATGCATGTGGTTCACATATGTGAGCATTAAGGACATATGAAGGTGATTGAAGAACGTGTTCGCGCAAGATGAAACGTCCAGGCACATATGTTGTCCGTTTGTCAAATGATATGATGATTTGGCTGGGATGCAAGTGTAAACTCCAGTAGCGTGTGACTTTCTACGGTCACCTGCTGTTGTTTCTACACACCTGATTATCTAGCTGGTTTGGCAACACACTGATCAAACACACACCCTGCCAACATTTTTACTAACATCTAGATCAACATACTGCGGCAAATACACACAAAAGACTAGAATCACACAGTTTTAGCTGTTAGCATTAGCTGCATGCTAGTTCCATTCACTGACTTTTGTGGTTTTAATCTGAGGTGATATTTTCCATTAGCTAAAACTAATATTTACATGTCACTTTTAGCATTTTTAGATGTAAAAAACATGTGTTGCGTCAGAACAGTCATATTATGAATGCAGAGATAAGTGATGGCTACTATGTGCTTTTACACACACCTGCATTCCATTCTTATTAATGTTATCCAGCATTCTAACATTCAAACATACCTTTCATTCTGTGTGTGACATTCACAAACACACACTATCACAGTAAGTGACAGTTTTTAATTGCCGACTACTAAATCTACACACATTCACACGTCAAATAAGGAAATGCTATTCACTTGTATATAGTTAATTATGAACTTACCCAAACTTACACCCTAACCTTATTCAGAAAGCATTTAAAGAGGAAAAAAAAGAAAAAACAGCAATAACAAAAAAAAAAATGCAATGTACTTTATGTATGAATCATTCCAATTAAGGGTGTTCCCAAATGTCGCCAAAGGGAAGTTTTGTCAGATTAAAACAATATAAATGCACACTACTCTGCAAAACTTTTGGATCTATAAGATTTTTATTTTTTTTAGTTTTGGAAAGAGTTTTCTAAACATCCAAAATAAAGTAAAAACAGTAATATTATTACAATTGAAAATAACTATCTTCTATTAAAATATATTTTAAAATGTAATTTATTCCTGTGATGCAAAGCTGAATTTTTAGCAACCATTACTTCTGTATTCGTGATACTGTCAGGCTACTAAGTTCTATTTTATCAAAAATTAATCTTGCCATAATCCTCTGGACATTTCTGTCTTCCCCATTTAAGTAGATGACAGACAGAAAACAGATGGATGGAGATCAAATTCCGCAGTCTTTAAATGTATGCAGGTTGGCTTATTTCTGTATTTTCTGTTTCTAAAACTGATCATGAGACTCTCTGAACAAAAGATAGATAAGTTAACAATGGCTGACAAACACACACAAGCAGCGAAACAAAGCTTTAGCATGCACTCTCATCAGGCATCATTCCAGCCGCCCTAGGGTCCTGCACACAGACGCATTCCCTGCAAACAAGAGCGGTCTACACATAGAGAAACACACAGTGAGCGTTTGGTAAAAAGACTAGCCTTGCCACACAAAAGAGCTCTGGCGGGCCGGGGGCAGAGGACAGGCTTGTGCTTTGTTGCTGTCTGGCTGGGCCGGGGAGAGGTGAGGTGAATGCCAGAATTTGCCCACATTTGTATGTGTGCACAGAGCTCTAGGGGCGGTCACCACAGCAACAGGGCAAAAGGACTCTTTTTTTCCTCAGGAGATTGTTGTTGTTTGCTTTTCCCCTCTTTTTGCACAGGCCAAAGAATCTTTCCATTAGCTCAGCATAAACATATGTTAACCTCCACTATCTCCTCTTGTCCTGTTCATGCCATCTCTGCAGTGACATCGACCTGAGCAAACATGGTCCTGTTTGTTGAATTTGATTTTCATTTTATGCTGTAAAAGGTTTTGATGTTTCATCCTACATACTTAAAACATAGCTCCACCAAATATGAAAATTCTGTCATTAATTACTCACCCTCATGTCGTTGCAAACCCGTAAGACCACAAACTATGATATTTTTGATGAAATCCGCAAGCTTTCTAGACGGCACAAGTATTCTCATAACTCGGTAAAATTACGGTTTACGCACTGATGTCACATGGACTATTTTAACAATGTCCTTACTATCTTTCTAGGCCTTGAACGTGTCAGTTGTGTTGTTGTCTATGCAGGGTCAGAAAGCTCTTGGATTTCATCAAAATTATCTTTGTGTTCCGAAGATGAACAAAGGTCTTATGGGTTTAGATCAACATGAAGGTGAGTAATTAATAACACAATTTTCATTTTAAATAACCCTTTAGCTCAAGTTTAACCTAAAGAGATATAGCATAGTTATAGCATAGTTATGGCAAGCTAACTAAACCATAGCTTTTCAACAACTTTGTGAAAAAGAGTCTCATTGATAAAGTTGATAAATATATGATAAATAATCATGGTTTACTTAAAGGGATAGTTCGCCCAAAAATGAAAATTCTGTCATTAATGACTCACCCTCACGTCGTTCAAAACCCGTAAGACCTTCGTTCATCTTCAGAACACAAATTACGATATTTTTTAATGAATTCTGAGAGCTCTCTGACCCTCCCATAGATAGCAAGGATCCTTACACGACCAACGTCCAGAAACATAGCAAGGAGAAAATAATCCATGTGACATCGGGGTTCAACCTTAATTTTACCAAGCTATAAGATTACTTTTTGTATACAAAGAAAACCAAAATAACGGCTTTATTCAACAATTCGTCTCCTCCACGTTACCCTAGCACCATTTTGAAGAGTATACACTGAACGTAAACAGAGTATACTGTTCTGTGTCTGCTGCACTACGCGGATAGGTTATTTTGTTCACATAAAAGTGCAAAGTAGAAAATGATGAACCCCTGACGTCCCATGGATTCTCAGAATTCACCAAAAATATCTTAATTTGTGTTCCGAAGATGAACGAAGGTCTTACGGGTTTAGAACAACATAATGGTAGAATTTTTATTTTTGGGTGAACTATATCTTTAAGGGAATTGTTTCATGATTACTGCCTGTTATTGGCATTATTTGCCATTGAACTAAATTATTTTTGTAAGCTTTAAGTATTTTGTCTGAAAATTATTCTACAGCCCATGTATGAAATCCGACAAATTTAGTAAATTTGGTTTGGCTTTGTTTTTGTTGTGAATCAGGTTACATTGATGTTTTATAGCTATTTAAAGTGATATTCCACCCGAAAATGTAAATTCTGTCATCATTTACCCTCGTTCCAAAGGTTCCCAACCTGCGTGCATTTATACCTTGCGCTGAAAACAAAAGACGTTACAATGAAAAATGCTGATAGCCAAACTATTTCAATTTACATTAATGTCCATTGTATTTTTGTCTATACAACAGAAGTCAATGGGAACCAGAAATGTTAAGTTATCAACATTCTTCATTCTTCTTTTGTCTTCCTTCTGAGGTCAGGTTTGGGCAACATGAGGGTGAGCACATGATAACAGAAAATTCATTATCATGAGGACTATCCCTTTAAAGGTATTTTCACACCATTTTTATTTTCAGGTGTGGTTCCTAGTTACCTGACTGAAAATAAAATGCTGCATTAAAATGTTATAAAAATAATTGTTTTCTAAGCTAAGTAGAAACCATGTAATGCTTGTAATTATAATGAATTATATCGGTCGGAATTAATCCATTTGTTCACATGCATTACATGTAATCTGAACAAAACCCAGTTGCTGTGTTCAGAATCAGACAAAAAATTTCACTGGAATGTAATTATTTTTTTTGTCTTGTAGATACATACAGCAGGTAAAATAAGTATAAAATAAGTATATTTACTGGGAAAATGATGATGTGTTTAATACTTATTTTACAGTATCTAAAAAGAAATCTGACATGTCATGTCAGGAGAGCTTTTTTTTTAGCAAATAGTCAATATTCAGTCTACTGCACTAACCAGTCCATAATACGTAAGAGTAAAACATAAATAAACATGTTCAGAAGACATAAAACATATGTAAACATTCCCATCATTGGCACTGCGCATGTGCGCAAGCTATTTTACATTGTAAAAATATTCGGATTCAAGCATTTACACGCTTATTTTTCCCCCATTGAATGGATAAGTTTACATCAAAATTTCATTCAGCTGGACTGAATGTGGTGTTTACTTGAAGGCTATACAGTCCAACTGATCATCGATCTGATTACTAACAGTTATTTGATTGCATCTAAACATTGAAATATAAAGTATCAAAGTGCAAGACGCATAAGGTCACTAAATACGTTGTGAACAAATATAGTTGGATGCCTCGGGTGAGGTATGGAGAGAGTTTGCGGAGGGAGGCAAAGAGCCAGAACACCATTTCACCATTTACAGATCTAATGCACTTATCCTGCTAATGACAGCCACTGAAAGCCAAGGCAGCATTCCCTCATCTCTCATAATATAATAATCACTCTCCATGTTCTCTGACCTCTGTGTGGCTGTTATTTCACACTTGAGATGACGCAAATGCAACTATTTTAAAACCCAGCCTGAATGAAGGCTGAATGAGAGAGGGTCTTGTGGGTTTTGCCATTCTGATGAGGGTTTTTGTTTCAGGGTTGAAGGCTCTTCACAGAGCCTTCTTGAGATGTTGTTCACAACTCTTTAAAGGTTTGGGGTCAGGAAGTTTCCTGAGCACCAAATCAGCATATTAGAAGGATTTCTGAAGTATCATGTGACACTGAAGACTGGAGTAATGAAATTTCAGCCTTGCCAACACAGGAATAAATGACTTTTTACAGTATATTCAAACAGAAAATGGTTATTTTAAATTCTAATAACTTTTCACAATAATACTGTTTTTATGGCATTTCTGTAAAAAACTCTAAGCCCTTGAGTATAGATTGACAGATTTGAATGCATAGTGAGTCACATGTCAGAAGTACTAGTTTCTCCCCGTGCCAGGATGTTTCATCAGATACGAGGCGTGTCCAGGCATGTCATGTGTCAGGCTGTTCTAAATAAGGTCCTGTAGGTGTGGAATCCAGGGGAGTTCTGCTGTTAATCATTCTGAGATGCTCAACCAGTAGGAGACCAGGGAGGTGCTGTTATCACCATGGGCAGTCGAGAAAAATCCCCATGTCTCCCTGTGCCGAGAATCAAAGGGAAAGTTCTAAAAAAGGACTAAGTGACGGGCAATCAGCAACTTCACTGTTAATCCCTCACCTTTGTATGCAAACCCATACAATAACACCAATAAATACGTAGAAAGAAAGTGGAAGTTGATGCGCTTTCACATCTTTAAGGATGTTTAAAGTTCTGGTAAATGCTTAGAGTGCGTCCTTTGCTACAATACATAGCACAAAGGTTTTCCTAAAAGGGGTTTTCACAACGATGCTTTGGAACAGTGGTTTCCAATCCTGATCCTCCCAACACTGCACATTTTAGACGTCTCCCTATTCAAACACACCTGATTCAACTCATCAGCTCATTAGTGAAGACTCCAAGATCTTAAAAGTGTCTGTCAGATAAGAGAGACCACAAAAACGTACAGTGTTGGGGGTTCTCCAGGACCAGGATCGGAAACCGCTGTCTTGGAAGAACCACTTTTGGTTCCTCAAAGAACTTTTCAGTGATCAGTTCCTAAAATAATCTTTTTTAAATAAAACTAATGTGTCAATAATTTTAACATTATTCTTATTCTAAACTAAACTCTGCAGGACTGCAGCCGTCTAAGAATTGAGTTTGACACACCTGGTCTAAAGAATCTTTTTCCACTATAAATGAACCTTTTGTGGAATGGAAAGGTTCCATGGATGTTCAAGGTTCTTAATTGAACCATCAATGCCAGTAAAGAGTGAATGCAAAAAAAATATCATTCTCAAAATAATGACTCCATGAATCCACCGTAGATAAAGCAAAACTATAAAAAGAACAAGCTAATTGCAGATTTTTCTTATTAATATTTTTCAGTCCCTTCAATATTCTTCTGTTCTCTCTCATATATCTTTCTCTGCAATGCGTCCCTGGATCTTGTGTGTATTGAGCAGTAACTATTACGTCTTTGTGGCTCATATCATGGGAACATTCTCATTACACCTGAGAAGTGATTATTAGAATATCACAAGGAAATGGCTTTGGCATGTTGCTATGGTAACGGCACTAAAACGGCATCAGTATCCATGCATTTCTTGCCTAATACCCTGCGCCCCGTGCTCACTAATCTCAGTGGCTGTTTACAATATCTCAGTATTGGTTGCGCGGTATTTTCTTTGGAAGTTAAGTAAAGCCTGTTAAGTAAAACCGAATGCAAAATCAACTGTGGAACGACTTATTGCTTTATAACCAGAATAAGATTCAAGTCAGAAATGATCCATGACATTCCAGTTTTAATATATATATACAGATGTTTGGGTTCATGGGGCCCAAAAATTACTTTCATTAACATTTTTGGCTAAGATATAAGATATAATAAAATAAAAATTGTAATAAACTGTCCAGAATGCTAAAATTACATTAAAATATTGACTGAAAGCAATGCTTAATTATGCCATGCTTGGCCATTCTCTGTCATTTACCTCTTCTCTCTTTGGTGTCATGAATCAAAGTTCTCCAGATCAGTATTATTGACTGAATTCCTCTATTCAGATTCCCTCCCACTATGAACAAAACCCCTCGCAGACCACCCCTTATATGAGGCTCAGGAGGTCAGGAGCTTCATAAATCTTTGAACTGATGAGACACAATTGATGTTTCTCAGGTGATGAGCCTGGGAACCAAAAGGACGGATCTAAAAATAGAAGAAAAGACTGCAGTGGGATCTCAAGCACTGAAAATCTCACGATAAAACAGCGTCATCCCAACTTCTCCAGATCTAGATCCATTTTTTCCCCCCATCTGATGAGAGTTCATAGTAATCATGGGTTGTCAAACTTTAAAGGTGACATATCATGAAAATAAAGGTTGTAAGTGCTATAATCAGGTCCCCGGTGCATCCAACGATCAAGGAAATGTGAAAAGATGAACATAGTTTTAGTAAGCCTTTTTCTTCAAACGTCTGAGAAAATGAGCGCGTCTGATTTTGCTCTCTTGGTGATGTGGCAAAGGGATCTCATAATAATATTACCGCCCCTTCATCTGTAAGCTTCCACCCACGGCGCCATCATTGTATTTTTGCAAGCAACAACTATGTACCAGCTCTAATTCAATGGCGAAAGTTTAAGCAAAATACTAGACAACTATTTGTAAGAAGTAGCAGCTGAAAACTTTTTTACATGTGTTAGTAGCTACTCGCTTTTTTAGTTTGTTGCTTCCGACTCTTACCAGGTTTAACCTCATGGTATCACGACACTCACACACTTCAGCTCAGTTTCTCATTTGTGACTCACTAGAAGTTATTTGGGCTTTCAGAAAAGCAGTGGCAAAACCATGGCAACAGAAGCCCCTGACTGTGAGTCACACAGGGATTGTTGCAGTGAATGTCACAATGCCTCTTGCACAATCTCAAAGGGTGAGAGAGCACATTCCTGCTTTCTGCATGAAAAACAGGACGAGGGGTGCGAGACCGACGTGTACAAGTGCAGGAAACAAGCCCCGGGCACAAACTTTCTGCTGGCGTAACTGCACTACAGCACGTCCAGCACTTGTATATTTACAATAAGGTTGAGGTTGTTAGCATTAGCTAAAGCAATAGCTAGATGAAGTAACAATAAACAATCATTTCAAGGTATTTAATGTTTTTGGTTAATGCTAATTTCTACTACACTTTTCAAGTAGATACAATACAAGTACATTAATATTAATTCATAAACAAGCCTGAACAAAACAAGCTATAGTATATTTATAAATTAGCACTGAGATGGATTAAGAACTGTTCATTGTTAGTTGTTGATTCTTATGTATTAAATAATGTTATAGAATGAAAGCTTACTGTTATGTGTTCATGCAGTAACCAACCCCAAAATACACGAATGCATGCAAGTTATTTTAGTCATTATTTCCAACAAAGTGTTTAAATACATGTTACAAAGGAAATTGTTTTTTTTTTTTTTTTGGTGAGTCACACCACTTGACGTTATACAACATGAATTAGCCTTCAAAAGGTCAAATTATTTATTATTCTTCAGGGATCTTCTCTATGATATAATTTCCTCTTTTTATTATTTATTTTATTTTCGATTCTACTTATTTATTTGTATTTGTGTTGCACAAACTGTCTGATTTGGTGGACAAATGTTTTTCAAATATAAGTAATAAACTTTATTAAAACACTTAAGTTTTATGTTCTTAAACACTTTTCATTTGGAATGATTTTTTAACAAGGTTTTTAAATACATTTACATATTAAGGTATTATAAGGTATTAAGTTATTAATTAGTATTATTTTTATATTAAGTATCAAATTGTATTAACTATTAAGGTATTGTATTAAGGTAAAATTATTATTAATATTATTATTATTATTATTGTGTGTGTGTGTGTGCATGTGCGTGTGTGTTTGTGTGTCTGTGAGCACAAGTTCTTTGCAGACACATAACCACTTGATCTCTCACGGTAGAAAACTAGACAATTCTCACGCAAACTCACACATCTTGGAATCAGCCTCACGGATGTAGAAGCAAACTATTAAACGAGCACTAGAAGGCAGGTTAACACACCTCACTGAAATGCTCCAGAGGATCCACCCCTCTAAAATCTCAGACATGGTCTCCATAAATGAGAACAAACTGAATAAAACCATCATAAAAATAAGCATGGCTGCAGGAGTAGCCAGAAGGAGAGCAAAAAAACAACAGCTTTGCCATGAAAGAGGAGAAGGAATGCGTGTGTGAGAGAGAGACAGATTTATAGGTCTGTCAGTAGCAGAAGGGATTTCACTCATGATCTGGCAGGGAAAACTAGGCCAGGAAGAGCAAGGCGGTATGAAGCATTGCGTGATGAGCGTGTCCAAATGTATAGTCGTGTAAAAACTATAGATATGGAGCCTGACTGAAAGTAAAAACATTCAGGGCATATCACATGCAGCACGCCAACACACACATTGTGGTCTTCGCCCACTTTTTCAATTCAAATCATATCAGAACCAAAACTAAAACACTGTACTGTGCAACTCGGACATATACTGGGGCCCAAAAGTCTGAGATCACAAATGAAAATGCTTATTTATTAATACAAAATCGTACACTCTGAATTATATTAAGGTTGATGACAAATAAGTGTGTCCACACTACAAAGCATATAAAAATTAAAAAAAGAGGCACATTTTTTTAATTCTTTCATAAAAACTTTATACCATTTCCAAGACAATTTTAAATGGAATGACAAAAAAAAAAAAAAAATGTCACGTAGTGTAACCATAAAAAAAAACTTTTCCTACACCTGCGCACACACATCTTAATCATTGTTTTAACAAAGTTTTTTAATGTATTGTTAAAGTAAAAAGTGCTTTACTAATATCATGAATAATTTTAATTCATATAGTAAATATGTTTAGTTTTTGGCAAGTCGCACCACATGACATTTTAAAACATGAACAAACCAAAAAAAAGTCAAATCTGATATTTTAGGAGATTCACTCACCTTGACACAATCATAAGGGTCTTTATAGTCCTTTCTGTGATATTATTTCCTTTTTTTATTTGTTTGCACAACATGACTTTGATCTGGTGGATAAAAGTTTTTCAATTATTGATAAGCGTTAAACTGATACTGTTAGGATATTATTATTATTATTATTATTGTTATTTGATATTCAGTCATTTCAACTGATTTTCAACTTACAAATATCATTAATTATTTCATAAATATCTTCTAGTCGCACCACTTGACAATTTTTTACAGCACCAAGAAGGCAAGGGGCTATATACTATATTATATCCCAGATTTTTTAATGTGGTCTCACTTTGATTTACGGACTCATACAGGCCAATGATATGAAACCTCATAAATGTGTGTTGACCATATTGACCTGCTTACGTCATTCATGCTGCTTTGTAGCAGTTTACAAGCCCTGAATGTCCCAATCTCCTACGCATGTGATGTGCTCATCTCTGCAGTAATCATTGCACATTACAGCAATCAGTCCTGGTCTCTATGGCAGCTATTACAATCACAGCTGCCCAGGCGTCTATACGTGTTATGATCCACGGAGGTTCAGTAATAGATGTGGTTTGCGCACATTTGCGACAAAGCTCTCGCAAACATAAGTCGTACAGCCTACGCGTTCTTTCTGTTCACACATCACAGCATCTAGCACCTTTTCTGAACATTTGTTTGTGTTCACTCAGTAACATTTGAGATGGCAAACTGGGATCCATTACAGCTCTGCGCAAATGTTGTTTATCTGAGGCTGCGCTTGCAGGGTGAATTAATTGAACCGTCTGAGTAAATTAGTTACTAATCGGTCTCGGAGGCATGAAAAAATGCCCCATGTTACTCATTGATAACAGCAAGCTGCTTTTCTGGGTCAAGGCTGCACGGCTCCGAAAAAAATAAGCAGTCTGGATCTAAAAGCTGACATTTAGGGAAGCCAAATGATGTGCTTACTTACACAACAACACTGTTTTTGTTCGAGATAGAACCACTGAGGAAGAGTTTTGCGCATTTTGCGGTAAAATGTAATATTTAGTGCTGTCAAACACAAGAGAAAACCATCCCTGGCTTTCAGTAAGGAATTATTGAGATACAACTCAAGCTCTCATTAGACTCTTCATCTTGCATCTTGTTTTAAAAACGCAAAGAGAAGTGTTAATGCGCGTGCAGTTTTGTTGTGATAAGGTTCAGCCTTAACACGGAGATGGTTTCACACAATGCTGCAAGGTTGCAGCACAGCATGTCTTCCATTGTGGTCATTCTCTCTTTTTCTGTCATTCTCAGCTGTTACAGGTTTGCGGTGTGCATTTCAACAGAAAACAGGAAACAGCTGAAGCATGTATGCGAGTTCTCGGAAAACACAAACATGTGCACTTATTTGCAATCGGAGGGCTTTAAATTTGCCACGTGCTAATCTTACTGTCGTGCTCATTCTTTATCACCTTTACCCATCTGATATGTCATAAACAGATAAAGTTTCTAATTAGTTTCAGAGTACATCAAAACAGTCTGACAGACAAATTCAAAAGAATAGGCTTGGCTGCTGACTGGGGCGAACACCCAGGGGATGTTTACCAAGGGTTAGGCCTTCCTTATTAAACACCTCGGTCAACATCAGGCCAAAGTACAACAAATTCACACACAATAAATCTTTTAAACTCTGATCGGTACAAGAACATAATGCCACTTTTGAGCCAGAGACAAAATAATAGCTGAAATTTACAGTACTGTTATAAACAATCTAAATGGGCGAAACACATGAGATCTGCCAAGACCATGTTCAGGCAACATTGCACCCTAAACCACTTATACATTTTGCTTAAAGAAAATAAAGCCTATTTTAGGGCCATTAAGACTGTTTGCATTTTTACATTATTTCAATGAAATTATGCACATTTTCCATCACTATTCTAATTATCATAATGCAAAAAAAGTTATTTTAAGTACAATGCAAATTTAACACCTATACACACACACACACATGCAAACACACACATATATATTAATTTTATATTATTTTAAGCAATTTCCCATTTGCTTACTATCCTTATTCTGACTGAAATTCAAAATCTTGATATTTAAATAATATTCAATAAACCATTACAGTATAGTAATTATACAAAAATAAATGTTGTGTGTGTGTGTGTGTATAAGTGTTATATAAAAGTGTTGATCTAACTGACAGATATTCTGAAGAAAAATAAATACAAAAATATGACCTGGATATGTTTCTGTGAGATTTGCTCATATGTGTGAGAAAATGTGAGAAGAGGTTGGCATTTATATTTCTCTCTGGTGTTTGCCGTAATGTTTTAGTGTCTGGTTATCTATTCCCTTCTCTGAGTCAGCAGTTAACCACATTCACCACAGGCCAGAGACCTTCAGAAAGAGACCGTGAGCAAGAGAGGCCTTGTAAAAAGCACCCAGCTATTCTGAGCATGTCTCTCTGAATGTAAATGCATGAACATACATTCCATAATAGAAACAGAGAGAGAGAGCAGAATGACATAAAGATCTGGAAGATCCCTAAAGGATGAACACTTCAAAAGAGACCTTTACATTCACTAACACTAAAAATGTGGTGGTGTTTTGAAAGAATTTAAGACTTTTAGCAAAGAATCCTGAAAATTTGTTACCACACAAAAATGAAATAGCACAACTGTTTTCAATAATGATAATTATAATGTTTCTTGAGCAGCAAATCAGCATATTAAAATGATTTCTGAAGGATCATTTGACACTAAAGACTGGAGAAATTATGCTGAAAATACAGCTTTGCAATCACTGGAATAAACACATTTGTGAATATATTAAAGTAGAAAATGACTATTTTAAATAGCAATATTTCACAATTTTACTATATTTTTGATTAAATGCAGCATAAGAAACTTAACCAAAAAATCATACTGACCTGAATCTTAGTGTAAAAGTAAGTGTGCTTATATTGTGATTTTTTGTTATTACTAATTGTATCATCAGAATACTATGAGATTTTTTTATTTGAAAATTAATCAACATGATTTTTATAATATCTTAGTATTTGGTTTGTCTCTCTTTTGTTTAATGACTGCAGCATTTGAGCTGCATGAACTTCACTGTAGCTTCTTTCCAAATCATAAAACACCTTAGACTTTTGAACCCTACAGTATATATATATATATATATATATATATATATATATATATATATATATATATATATATATATATATATATATATATATATATATAGCAAAATTTATAGAAAAACTGAATACATATCAGCAGGAAAGAGGAGTCGTCTCCACTGGTCACCCTCACTATCACTTAACTTATCACACATAAACACTAAAGATAAGATAAGTGTAAAAACAACAGAATAACAGCAATGTTCTTGATGCTCACTTTATATAATACTCTGCAGACAAACATATAAGGCTATAAAAACTTCTTTTGAATGGCGCAGAATGCTTCTTTTCTTATATGCTGGAGCCTACACAGACAAAAAAGAATACATATTGTGTTTCCTTTCATATGTATAATTAATAAAAAGAATAAGCACATACTGCCAGTTCTACAGAAAACACTCAGTCTGTTCTGTGGGATTGAAAGCGAAGAACACCTGGCAGGAGCAGAAAGAGTCTGAAAAAAAGAAGAAAGAGTGAGAGAGAAAAGGAACCAGGTGAGTCTCTCCCACAGTGACAGAGAGACTGCAGTTTCCTTCCAGCTGCTTTCACTCAGGTCCTCTTTTGTTGTGGCCCTACGCTGCAGATTAAGAACTTGAGGGTGGTTGAGTGCCGAAAGGCAGATGTGAGAAGAAAGAGGAACAAACGGAGCCCACACATTGTGGAGAAACACACACACTTACAGCAAATCCGCAGCTGTTTTTAACTGTGAATTCTAGCATCTCAATACAATCTCAAGCTCTCTTTTCCATAGGTTTGTGATGTTTACTGCATATACTTCCTTGGAGACCCAGGAACGCTAGAGCACTTTGGACGGAATGACTTAAGTAGAGTATAAAACAAGCAAGGCGACTTCTGGCAAGGCCTGCAGGTAAATAGATGTATTGGACCTGTTTGAATCACATGACAACCACACCCAAAGAATTTATGTCCCGTTTCGAACACTCTCGCTGCTTTCCAAATGTTCAGACAAAACTATAGATCACACGAACAGCCATCCAGGTCTTTTCATGCTCCCTTTTGTTATACTCGTCTTCTCCCAACCCCCATCTCAGTCTTTGTCCACTGAATCGAAATACCCTCCAATTCAGAGCGGTACCAAGCAACTCATGAAAACAGAAGCTTGGGAATTGTGAGAGTCTTTATTTTATTTTTATTTTTTTAATGGAGTCAGAACTGTACACATAATGCCTTGTGTTTGATCTTTTGCTCTTGCTAGAGACACTGATCCTTCCAAACCTGCATGTTTTCCCTTCCTAAACACAAAAGAATGCATCAATACAGACAACTTTGTCATTTTCAAGCTTTATGTTAGAAGAGCACTATATGGAAACAGTAGACTTGAAGAAAGCTAAGCATTAGCATTCCCGTTTATTTTAATGCTAGCTACTCAGCTAGCACAACATCCTTGAAAGTAGTTATAAACTTTTCTAAACGTCCCTCAGTTTAAAATGAGGGTTTTCTCATGATCCATAAATGTCATGTATTCAGTAACTCCATAACTGCAGGGAAATTATGATAATTCACACATTAGCATGACAATGACACACTGACTGTACTAGCAGCTATTCTGAGCTATAATGTCAAATCTCAGTATGCAGGGAAAAATACCCAAACATAAAATCTATTAAATACTTTTAAGAGCCAACTGGGGAAAAGGGGCATTGCTAAAACATCTTCTGAATGAAATATTAGCAATATGCTAAACGATAGAAAAGGCTTGTTTTTGGTCATGATGGTGTAGTTACAGCACCTATATAAGCAGGGGCTAACTGCTAACTAGCTAAATTTGACCACTTGGGCTAAAGGCTTGTTCACACCAGGAAAGAGAACTATTGGACTTATTAATTATTAGAAAGATAACTATTATATAAGCACCTACACCAATACACAAGTTGCAGTGTAATGTCATCTGCCACTTTATATGCTCATGCTATTTAAAGTTGTATGGATTCTGACTGGCTGTTAATGTTTTTAATAAGTAACGGTGGGCATTTATAATTAACTTTAAGCAGGTTAATGTCTAATATTTTTCCAAGCTAGAAACATGCTCTACTGAAGTCTATACAGACTTCCTTTCTTTGTCCTAACGCAGGAAAAAAAAAGATAAGAAAAGCAGGTCAGTGACATCAAGGTTATGTTATTACTAATGTCTGGCATATAGATGCATACTCAGGTCCGTTATACAAAACTATCCCAGTGCAGTTATCTTAAATATCTTCCAAAAAGCACAAGGAATTACCTAATGTACTGTGATTGTGAGCATGTTTTAATAAAGAATAAGACCAGGTCCACGGGGAAACATTGCCAAGATAGGAAATCTTTTATTACAGAGAAAAAAAACTTTTCTTCTAAAATATAGAAATCTGTACAACTTCCGCACAATCAATTTACATGAACTGTACAAATTTACAGCAGTTCATCACAACATACCCAAGAATGAGGAAAAGAATGAACACAAGAGATGTACAGACGAGAGAAATCACAAGATACAGACAGCTTTATCTTGGGTTGCTCAGAATTTTTTCTTTTTCTGCTTTTTGTTTTAATAAAAAAAAAAGAAAGAAAAGATAATAGAAAAAAAAAGGAAAGTCTATCATCACAGAGCATGGAAACTGATATATTTTTTTACCAAAACAACTTTGGTCCTCTCCAACACTCCTAACACAAATGGCTTCACTTATGAAAGAGGAATTCATGTTAAAATATGAAATACAAAAAGGAACACGTCTACACACAGCAAAATATCAATTATTGGCACTTCCCATATGTATGGTTATGTACTTATTCTAC
This sequence comes from Carassius auratus, assembly GCF_003368295.1. Taxonomy (NCBI): domain Eukaryota; kingdom Metazoa; phylum Chordata; class Actinopteri; order Cypriniformes; family Cyprinidae; genus Carassius; species Carassius auratus. The sequence goes on along the minus strand of NC_039246.1, from coordinate 28,592,167 downwards.
CATATGTTGTACAATAACAATACATTCTACAAATATGGAACCACCTCAGATGTGAAAGTGGCAATAACGTGAATCACTTCTGAAATAACCGACATAAATTCCCAACCCAATCATTCCCTTCTGTTTTTCACATTTTAACCTGCACATCCAAAAGGGTTTCAATGAATGTCTGTGGCCTGAGCTTGGCAATACATTCCAATTGAGACGCGTCTGTCTCAAAGTCACATAACTTCAAAGTTAAACCTATTAGTGCATTTCATGTGCTCTTGCCTCCGAGTAGACTTGAGTTTAGACTCACGACAATACTAAAAACTTGTGTGCAAACGCTTTCCGAACTGAAACGGAGAGTGGAAATGGTTTGCTGATGTTATTTCGGTGGAGGAGGGGGTAAAGTAGTTTAAAAGCTGCAGATCTAAAAAGCACTCGATTTGTCTGTTCCAATTTGGTTACGATCACCAGAATGAGGTTAAAAAGCTTTACTATTAAAACCATCAGGCGAAGGGGCCCGTCTGTCTGAGTTCAAAGCATTCAGAAGGGTGGGATGGCGAACTGCATCTAAAATATCAAGGTTCGACCCATACTTAAAACGTCAAATTTATTTAAAAACGCCTCTCCGCTTCTTTAAAATGGACCAAAACAACATATAAAGGGACGGCAGTGCATCGACAACCCGGTGTTACCCATGGTCCTCTAGGTTCAAAAGTATTAGCACACATAGGACTGATCATCAGCACCTTGTCTCTGCAATTTATCGGCTGAGGCAAGACCAGCCCTTCGCACGCAAAGCCTGCAAGCCGCTTATTTCTACCCAATCGCACCAACGTAAACAGAATTGGCTAGAACCAGGAGAACTCTGCATGTCTCTTCCCGTCCCGACTCAGCCCAGTACGTAAGGCTCAGTAGGTTTTGGAGTGCGCTCAGTTTATGTGCTGGCATAAAACTCTCCTCCGGTCTGCGAGAAGGGGGCTGGAGAAGATTGTAGCTGCCCTGATCTGAGGGTCCTACCCCCTCCTTCGCCAGGCCAAGAGAGGGAGGTGATATGTTTTGTCGGCGCACTCCTAGTTAAGACTGAGACCGATGACGACTGGCTGGAAAGTGTGTCGGGAGACCCTCTGTAACAAGCGAGCATCACTGGCCCTGCAATTCTGCGATAAGATGGGAAACATTGGTCAGATTTTTGATGCTGTTCTGTTGTCTCTTGTCACGTACTGGCCTTCGACAGAGAACTAATCTCTGACAGCCTCAATCAGTCATTCAAGAGGTTAAAAACGGCTAGAGAGAACGACCCAGGATTAAAGCGCCTTCAGAAATATTGCAAGCAGAGAAAGCGAATTACGACACCCGAATGAGGAGGTACACGATGGAATGCAGCTGGGTGGATTCGAAACGTCATCCCACACAGTCTAAAATGTCAAAGTGCATTCAACGTCTTTTCTAAACCTGGCAGAAAGACCAAATCTGTTCCAAGTCAACAAATACAATAACAAACTTTGCTACATATTTCATTTTGGTATGACGAGGGGCTTAAATAAATCAAATGTTTTGTTGCGTTGAGTTTTTTTTTTTCTCTCTTTTTTGATGAGATTACATTCATCCAGGAGGGAGCCCCTAGAAAAAGCTACAAACATGAGAACCTTTGCATCACAGTGCCATTGACGGCTAGCGTGGGTAACAGTATGACACATGTATTCTATCGCAGCAGAGCTTGTTCATGTTGAGCTGAAGCCCAAAAGAAGGCCCGGGTGCATACCAGACACCAAGAAAAGAGACAAAAGTACCGCTTTGTGGTCCAAAAATGTGAGGTTTTTAGCAAAAAAGAGGCTCGTAGCGGCTACTCTGGTCTGGCGCGGCTGCCGGTGGGTCTGGGCTTCAGCTCAACAGTGAACAGTGAAATGATAAAACAAGATTTGAGAGTAATTCCTTAACATTTTAGAGGGAGTTTACGCGGTAACATAAACCGTGAAAGCGAAAGTGCAAAGTCAACATCGGCAGACGGTGGTGGAAAAAGCCGTCCCAGGACCGCCGCCGTAGGAGTGAGCTGGGGGGCCGGGCGATGTTTCAGGTCTTCATTAGCTGCTCCAGGGTCAAGCCTCTGGTAGATCCAACAAAATAACAGAACAGACAACCAAACGAGTGAGAATTAAACCTACGAGGTTTCCATCACCTGGACGATAGGACACATCCTGTTTTTTTCCTTCTTCTCCTTTCTTTCTTTTTTTTTTTTTGTAATTTAAAAAAAAAGACTTCCGTGACCCATTTAGCTGGACACAGTCATCATGTAGGGTTTAGCAGAGCTGGTGCGGCCCATAACCAGTAGTTCCTCCTTGCAGCTGATGTGACTGTCCACCATCGGGGATACCTGGGCGACAGAAGAGGCGGGGTTGCTGTTTCCAGTGGAGACGCTGGGGTTTCCGTTGGTGCTGGGATGGGACTCGTAGAGCACGCAGATCGAGCCGTCCTCTCCGATACGGTAGGACACTTCGAATGGGTCGACCCACAATGTGAGCTCACTGGGAAGCAGCAGGTAGAGTTGCTGGATGCTCAGGCCGATACGCTGGCCAGCCTGTCCAACCAGAGGGTCCATCTTGTGGTTGATGCGTATGCAGCGATACCCAGAACCTTTGTTGGGACGGTCTGGGAACCAGTGGTGTTTGTATTGCTCTGTAAGAGAGAGATGGAGGAGGAAGTTTTGTAATCTTGCATATATAAAAGTATTAAATAAAAATTATTGGTCAACAAAACAAAAAAAAAAAATTAACATTACATATATATATGACATTAAACTCGTTTATTTGATCGAAATGTAGATTTTTCTGTGAAACTTGCACTTTTTTTACAGATTCATAGATATTAAAATTCTGGATGCCAAGTCAGGGCCACTATTACAATTCTGTGTTAGTTTCTATGTTATTTCTATAAACAATCAATCGTCGAACAATTAAAGTAAAATCAATCATTTTTATTATAGCTATTAATTCTAATGTACATTAAAAGGCATTCATTTTAAGATATGGGGGAAAAAAAGTTATTGAAGAGCAATTAAAATTGATATAAAATATATATATTTTTTTACTTAGTTGGGAATGCACGGATATTAAAACTAAGTTTGTACTAATTTTTGCGTCATAGCCAAAAAGTTAGTCTCAAAAATGTAAAATAAAATAAACGGTTTTAAATTACAAATGTAAAATTATAATGCTACATTTTGCAAAATTAAAATATAAATTTTGTGATGTTTAATGTTATATCTTAAACCATAAAATTGAGCATACTAAATTATTAGTGAAATTAAAGAACACGTTAAACTTTAGGTATAAATGAACATGCATATATAAATTTCCATCACCAGCTGAAAAAAAAAAATGGCAGCTCAATAGTTCGATAAACAAACATTACAATTTATGTAACTTAATTATATTCATCCTTAACTACACCAAGACAATGGTTTGGGTTAGTTATTTGTTGTTTTAGCTTAAGTTCTAGATATGTTCATTTATAGTTTTAAAACCCAGCATTTTAAATAAAAATAACTACAGTAAGTTTCATTTTCATGGTTTTATTTGGGAAACATGGACGTAATTCAAGTAAGGACTTAATAAATAACTGCCGCACATACCCTAAACATAATAAATCAGGGTTTTAAAAAGAAAACACAAGTTCTGATAATTCGGCCTTGTGTTGTGGCAAAAAGTAACCGTAAAAAGGGGTGAGGACATTTTTCACAGTGTGAAATGATCGTTGGTAGAACACAGATAAACAACCATTAACCATCTGTGTTAGAAGCCTACGTGACAGAGAGAGAGAGAACCATTTGATTGCACAATCCCCTTTTGACCCGAGAGTCACAAAAATTCTTCAAACACAACCAGAGCAAAAGGGTGAAGTCCTGGCAGAGCAGCTGGAGAGGGAGGGACCATCCTCTTAAAGACAAAGCGTCCTGATTTGATTCAATATTACAGCACCAAATGGATCAGCTTTGCTTTTTGCTAGTAAATGTTTGTGTCCACGTATTTCCAGCAAATTCATTATCTAAACATCAAATCATGACTTTTAAAAGTCCCAAGTAACACCCTACACAAAGGACTCATTTTCCGAAAAGAAAACGACTTCTCGCAATTGCGTTCTCTTTCCCTTCTGGCTCTGTGTATTGGGTGACAGGTGGAGAACAAGAGACAGAGGGATGGGTCTCAAGCCTCTTTGTGTGGCTCTGAAATAGGCCAGGCCCCCGCAGGCCACCTGTAGATCTGGGTTAGATAATGGCGCCTCTGTGCCGTCTGTGACGTGACGTCCCATTCTCCTGAAAGCCTAGTATACAATGATCAATGCAAATCAACCCACCCACAACTCTGGACGGAGCCCAAACCGCAACAATGCTCGTACTACGCAACTAAATGTTTAACGAAGTGAAAATGTTGCTGGTCAACATCCAAATAACATTGCGGTGGCTGTATTAGGAAATGTTATTTCTGAAACGAGGCCTGCTGTGAGATTGAGAATTAGGACAAAGCCGTGATGAACGTGTATTTAGTGATGTGATTAGAGAACAGGAAGCGGAGACAGATTTTCAGATCGATCTTACACAACACCTGTGTTTTCAATCTGGCAATCCTCTCTCAAATGCACATTTTAACTGTGTGGAGAAGGAACTAACCCACATTTATTATATTATGAGGAGTCTTTGTTCTATTGTGTGGACATATGTCGGGTTGAAAAGGCCGAGAAGGGAAGGAAAGAGAAAAACTAAACAAGTCCACTGCAACAGTAATACGTCACGTGTAACAAGCAGTCACACATCCTCCCTTCCTCCACCGACGGCCATTTTGTCTGACTGGGGCCTCAACTACATTTGTTTACAAACAGCATTTAGTAACTGCCTGTTCTCAACGAAAACTGACCATTTAGAGTTTCTCATCTGACTTCAAACACTTGTATTTGTGTATAATGTAAACTGACTTGTATTACCATTCTGATATTATTGTTAGTTAATTTTATGTTTGATTGTTATTTTACTGCTTAACCACATATTTTTATTCTAATTTATTGTTTTCTAAATCTTAATAAAAACCAGGAAAACAACGGGTGGCTGGAACAAATCAAGATAAGGACATTAAAAGAACGCATTATTTTTATGGCTAACGATTGACAATATAATGATTAAAGGATTCCACTATTGTCTTTGAGCATTTTTTTCTGTCATACGATCAAATATTTGGTTAAGGAAAGTAGCATAAGATGTAAAAGCCAGTGATGCAAATAAAATTATTGTTAAGAGAATCATTATGTTATTCTATTGTCTATTCAGCTTGTTGCGGTCAATTTTAGTACGGTGTTTACTTACACGTTTATTACAATAAAACACAGGCACAGTGTGCAACATATCACTACTACGCAAAAGAGAGACATCAACCCCACATCTGATATCTTCATACTTGCTGTGCATTATGTAATTTACTGCCCACAACATATGGCACGCCATTTTAACATCTATTCCTTAAAACTAACTAGTATCTAATTATACATTTATTTTCTTTTTTTACATAACTACCAAGCAACTTAATATGAATTACCTTTTCTCAATTTCACTAATAACCAGTAACAGAAGTAGTACTGGGAAAAAAGGTAGAAGCAACACTTGGAACAAATAAAAGACAAACTAACAAACAACAAGTCTATTTAATATAACTACTGGTCAGTTATTGGGACGGTGACTAGCAACAATCAAAGACAAATGCTAATAGGTCATTACTGCAATAAGTTTTAATGGCTAGAAAGCAAGTCTATTCTATGTAATTTTAACAACAACAAAAAAATAGTTTTACTGAATTAATGTTAAAACGATTTGCCACATGAAACAGATTTTTTTTTTCTTTAACGAACTGGATAAATAACCCGTCATTCAACTGAACTATTAATTACGAGATAGATTATCTTTGTATACACAAAGCACACACATACATATATATCGGCCTTTTTCAGTCGTTTTTTTTTTTTTTTTGGTCGCTGTTTTCAGCTGTTTATCTTCGTGCGCAACGCGTCCGCGCGCTTCCGCTTATATGTTACCAAGCTCATAAAATAGCTCATAAACAGAGATATCGCTGTTTTTCCACGCTTCTCACAAACAAACGAGACAACTAAATAGAATGTATATATAATAATAAATTACATTCGTCTGTTCAGGAAGATACTTACCTGCCAGGATGTCCTGTAGAGTCTGGCTGAATGTCTGGAGCTGTCTGTCGTTCACATGTCCTTTAATCCGCATGAATCTCGACAGAAACCCGACGGCGGCGCTTATCTCTGGCTTCATCGTTCCTCGGGCACAGAGGGTATGCATTGAGAGGCTCCGGGCGCTGTATTGCCAATGCGCTTTTGTTTCCGTCTGCAAAATGGTCCTTGTTTTTCGCGTGTTTTATTTCTCTGATGCCTATGCTGAGCATTTATTTGTCGAGGCAGGGAAAATTCGGAGAGTACTATGTGTTCCAGGACGGTGCAGTGCTGTGACTTGGCTTGTTTTGACCGACAAAACACATAGAAGTGGGCTCCACCCTCCTTCCCCGTCACTGTCCTCCAGCAGAGTAGACCGTACCGAAAGCGAGCGGCGCTTATGTAATGCCCCCGCCGCTACCAGCAGCGACAGCAACAACAACGAGCCAATCACGACGCTGACACGAGGTGACGTATGCGCGGAGGAGTGGGCTCATTGCGTCACAACTCTAGAAATAAACAGAGCACGTGAAAAAAGGGCTGGATGATGGCTTCTAACTCTTTCCTCTGAACCACAACATACACTTCTCATGTACAACATCGATACATATTATAACTACTTACGCTATTTTTTAAGAGATTTACTTCTGCATTCCGTGTTAAACTCTGCTGTGATATTTGGAATTTCCCACTCTCTTCAAGGGGAAGGCCATAGGTAGTGTACTATAGTGTCTTCATACTCACACATGCACATCCCACACAACCACACGTTTTCTGATCAAACAGTGGGTATGTTTTAAGGAAGTCTGTTAGATCAGATAAAAGAAAGAAAAAAGAAAGGCCCACCTGAGAGGCTAAAACAAGCGTTGATAGTTTTTACTTTCTAAACATTTATTATACATAGCCACACATTGTTAGATCCTTTTTCTTCCACTTTATTTGCAAAATTTTAAAATTACTCTGGCTTTAAAACACTGCTGGCAAAATCAGAAAATACCCCCCCCCCCCCACACACACACACACCAAAAAAAGGATGTCAAAACATTTAGCTTCAAAAAGAACAAAAAGAAAACGATGTTCTGTATACTGTAATTCGGTTGTAGATCCGTACATTTCCACGGTTTGTTTTCGTCCCTGAGAGAAACCTTGGCATTAGCAGAACAGCAGGTTAGGATGTTTGTACGTGGCTATGTATTTACTAACCAGTGGGAATAAACCGCTGAAAGGTGTTTCAAAAGGACTACAGGGAACACTCTGACCTAATTCTGTTGCTTTTTCTGTTGTGGCCAAAGGCAAATCACCTCTGAACTACCATGTGCTGACTCAAGGCTCAACCTGGCCTGCCCTGCACACCTATCATTCAATTACACAGACATCTTGGCTGGCCTAATAGCCGCTAATGTCAGTATTTAGCAAATAACTATTCTAACATTGTTGGGTTTCAAGCCTGGTCATCTTTGCAAATCTCTTTTAAAAAGTTAAGTATGTGCAGGTGGAACCTTGAAGAACGCAACACACAAGTCTCCTGGAAATCCGGTATAATCTAACTGATCACATGATGACTTCAAAACTCCTGAGCTGTTTCTACTTTTGTGTGACATATGCATCAGAAGTTCAGCCAGTGGTTCGTGCGCGACGTCTAAAGCTGAGACTAGCATTAGGCTACCATTTAGACTGGCTCAAATGAACCAACAAAATATGGAAGCCTGACTATCTCAAAAAAATAGTTATACTGTGAAATAAACATAAGTGAACATCAGAAGGTATCTCGTTTCGACGGCAAAAACATGTTAATACATAATTGTTGGGGATGATATGTAGGCCCATATAATGAAATGATTAATAATCAATATAGTCGACTGAATCAAAGCCTCTAGTAAACATTGCAGCCAAGCAGAACATAGCAGGCCTAGTCGCCATTCACCGGCACTGGAAAAATCCAGCGTGACTAATATAATAAAACATTTTGTGGCAGAGATGAATCACAACATCACTATGTCTGTCCTCTCTCCACCCACAAGTCCAGGGACTCGAAAAGGAGGGGATTTCATGCATTTGGCAGGACTGAGATCAACTTTCCCTGTTTCTTTTAGGTAGGATTTTGAAAGTGGGGGTACTGACTCTAAATGTTAACACTGAAACCAGAACAGTGCTATACTTAGTCCTCCATAGTCCATCCATAGTGCATCAAGAGTAACAGTGATACCCCATATTAACAATTACTGACCCATTACCGGAATACAGATAACACACAGACAAGAATAATGACTGTGAAAGAGAACAGAAGGAAAGCAAACACGTGACATGATGGTCTCAAGCTCCTTTCTCACTTTTCTCAAGGTGAATGAGATGGACTATGTAAGACAACACCAGTAAAAAGACATGCTGTGGATTCACTTGACTGAGACTATGTTTTATTACCCCGTTATTTCTCCATCCCTCACTCTTGACCTCTCTTTAGAGAATACTGCCTTCATCCGTTAGAACTGACGCAATCTTTCTCCTTGACGCAGCTGATAGAGTGAGTAAACATGAGAGAGGGATATCAGAGAGGTGAAGACTGAGAATAGAAGGGTAGAAGAACAGAAATATACGTACAAGGACATAGACAGAAATGTCAGTTAAATAAACTAAACTATCAGTTGTCTCAGAGTGTTATTACAAGTCAACTTGTAATTTCTAATAATATCATTTTATTTAATAATTATATTTATGTCTGTAATATTTTGAATATTTTTGAAGAAGTCTTTTGTGCTCATGAAGGAAGCATTTATTTGATAAAAACAGTATAATTGTGAAATATCAATAGCAATTAAAATAATGGTTTTCTATTTGAATATACTTTCAAAATGTATTAAATATACTTAAAATTTTCACTTTATTTTCAACAATAAATCCTGAAAACAGTATCCAAATATATTAAACATTCAGCATAGCCAGAACAGAATATTAAAATAGAAAACCATTATTTTAAATTAAAATATTTTCTGTATTTTTGATCAAATAAATGCAGTATTGCTGAGCATAAAAGATTTCTTAATGATCAAAAAATTTTGAACACCAGTGTAATAACAGATTATATATATATATATATATATATATATATATATATATATATATATATATATATATATAATTTTTTTTTTATATATACATCTAGTAACATTACATACTGTAGTGGCAACATTCTACCATATACCATACCATTTTAAATGAACCACACCCATGCACATTTTACACACATTACACATACCATGAATGATTTTCATTGGACTGAGTATGAATGTGGTGTTTGGGTTGTGTCTCTGACTCACAGTCAAACTAGAAACAGACTTGAAATAAAAATATCAGTATTAGTTTGCACACTTATTTGATACTGTTTTTCTCGATCCACACTTGTTTGCAAAACATTTAGAGGCTCCTTCTGTTCTTATATCATATAGCGACATTAATAGATCATTGTATTTAAGTCTCTCAGGTAAGCTAACTCAAAACTCAATGCTGTTCTGCCAGTATTTTAGAGTATGCAAAGTCATAAAAAGGAAAGCCAATAAACCTCAGGGACTGCAAAGATTTTCAGCATGGCTTATGAATAAACTGCTGATGGAAAAAAGGGAAAATGTCTATCAGGTATATAACTATGGTTCCAATTAAAACTTCCAAACCCCTCAATGACTCATCTCCCTCTCTTTCCTCTAGTTCTAATCCAGGAAGTATGGGAGTGCTCTTTCTAACGGTTGGAAGTGAAAACCCCCAACTGTGTGGTTTGGCCATGGCTTCCACACGCAGGACATTCCACTGGAAACTCAACCCCTTTTCAGCTCAAAGCTCGCACGCTTCCCATTCATTTCCACAGGCTCTGAAAACACATTTTTGAAACCGGAAACGACATTGGGGAACAAATAATCAATTTCTAATGTGTATTGGCCCTTGATAACCTCTGAACTGAGCCTGAGCAACCTCACAGACCTTGGCTCTATTAATAGGGCTGCTAAACTGTGCTCTCCACACTCCGTATCTGTCCATATCTCCCCTAGTCGCCAGGCTGGTATGACTTTATTTTTAGAGGCGAGAGAGAAGAGGAGCCCATTCCAGTATATCCTCATGAGCCCCGGCTCCATCAGATACTGCTGGAATAAGATATTGTGTAACTTTGCTGAGACACATATACTGGGCTTAGCATCCTTAACTACTCTTCATATTTACTATTTGTTTGTTTTTGTATATTTTTTTTTTTTAGCTTTAGACAAAGAAATCCTTTAAAATGTTGCATTTGGCAATGCCATATTAATACTAAAATGTTACCGTTACTAAAATATTGGCATCCTGTTTTTACAAAAATTATTCTTGTGTTAATACATATGTTCATTTATTTAATATTAATGTTATTACATTTTTTATGCATATTATATATATATATATATATATATATATATATATATATATATATATATATATATATATATATATATATATATATATATATATGTTAATGTTTATAAGTAGTATAAGTAATGTCTATAAGTAGTACAGTTTTTTTATTTGTTCTACTCATTTTCTGTTAACAGTACATTTTAATTTAAATTATTTAATTCTATAAATGTCTATACATGTTACAAAAATTATAACACTATTATACATATATGTGACCCTGGACAACAAAACCAGTCTTAAGTCAATGAGGTATATTTTTAGCAATAGCCAAAAAACATTGTATGGATTAAAATTATTGATTTTTCTTTTATGCCAAAAATCATTAGGATATTAATTATGTTCCATTAATCTTCCATTAAGATATTTTGTGAATTTCCTACCTTAAATATATTAAAATGTAATTTTTGATTAGTAATATGCATTGCTAAGAATTCGTTTGGACAACTTCAAAGGCGATTTTTATTTTTATTTATTTTTTGCTGCCCCAGATTCCAGATTTTCAAATAATTTTATCTTGGTCAAATATTGCCAAATATAGTACAACTCGGTCAAATATAGTACTTCTATCTAGTTTTTTATTTGTTCTACTCATTTTTTTGTCAACAGCAATTTAAAAAAATAATTTAATTATCATCATGATGCATATTTTCTTCTTGTCTTTATTGATTAAATAAAAAGAAACCTATTTATTAATTAACGTTTTTGCTGACAAGATCAACAAAAGATTCATCAGAGTTAACAGATTTTCTTCAAGAAAAATCTACCACCTACACCAGGCCTGAGCATCTGTAAGTTAATTCAAATGAAAATATAATGTGTGCAAAGCCCATAGACAGGGTGGCAGAGGGTTCGAAGAACATCACAGCAGCATTCTGGCCTGTACTTAAGCGGTTTTGCCTTAAATGAGGCGTAGCAGAGCAGGACTGATCCAGCTCTCTGAAGTCATGGAACACAGTCTGGCTGTGGGAGGAATGTTACGGCTTTAGGCTTGAACTGCTTCAGCTGCTTTCTACATATGCTGTGGGTGTTATTTTGATCTCTGTTGTAATCACGAAATATCACACACCCCAATATCATATCAGAAAGGATACCACCTTGTCCAGCCTGCCCAGTGTGCGTGTGTCCATGTCCTTGCGGTTTTGCCAAGTACTATGTGTTTCTTCGTGAGTTTCTCTGTGTACGAGGACACGCTCATGAGCTCATATGGATGTCTTCCAGGTTTTCGTCTCAGCTGAAACACACTTTCACCACCCTGTGAGTCACATCCGGTAACAGGTCTGTGAGTCTGTGTTAGTGTGTGTTATAACATGAGCCTAAACACACTGTAAACTCTCTCCTGTCACTGAATACATAAAGAGAGTTCTATACTACAGTAATTCTCCTGTCAATGCTAATTTGTGTGTAAAAGAAGAAAAATATCTATATATGAACTCAAGCATTCAAATACTTTGAATTTGATATGATTGAGTGTGAGTTAGAGTTTAACTGAGTGTGAGTTAGAGCTATGAAAGAACCTCTGACTATTAAAAGATTCCTCTAGAATGCAAAGGCAAGAGAGGACTGATTTTTTTAACCAAATAACCAACTAAATAAATATATAAAATCACATAAAAATGTCCAGAGATGTGAAAGAGCTTCCTCTGGCTATTCAAATTCTCATATCAGCTCAGATAATGATTTTATAAAAGGATAGATTTTAATATCATGTATTTTGCCAGATAATTAGGATCCATTTCACATCTAAAAACACAAACGTCACACTGACTATCCCAAACTATCACCACATAAAAGTGTTCTATCAGTGCAAGCAGCTACAGACTGCTCTGTCCACACTGATCTCAGACATGTCTCAGGCTGCGAATAGGCAAATGGATGACACAGCTCCTGAGGACTTAAAAGGGTGTGTGTGTGTGTGTGTGTGTGTGTGTGAAACATGACAGACAGCCAACAGTGAGTCATTCTATAACAAGCTCAGCAGCTGTTGCCTTATCAGATAAGGCAGAAACCCTTCGCACATGCACAAGATTCACACGTACACTCACAAACAACTAATACCCGCTTTACAACTTGCTATGAAAACACTACTTTATCAAAACACCGACCAGATTTTACTTCCTGCTACATCTGAGGACCTTAACTACAAAAGTTTAGAAATGGGACCTCGGAGTTGATAGTAAAATGGTTCCCTATTACAATAAAATATTGTCCTTCCAGAATCACTGAACTCAAAGCACCACAAATGTAAGTGATTACATTAATACAGCAGATAAAAAAGACTGCTATTACGCAAATGTGAACTTACGCAGTCTGATTATTTATTAATCAGGGACAAAAAAAGTCCAACACTGATTCATTTCTAGGGTTAGCTTGACCTCCGGGTGTGAACGGAGATGATAAAACTGGCTTTACTATTTGACTAAGGCAGTCTCTGCTGTAGGTTGGATGTGCGGTGACTCTTTGCTTGAGGTTGTGCTGTGGTTGCAGGTTTAGAGATTAGGCCTCTGATCTGTTTTCAGTAAACGGGAGCAGTTTTCACACAATCAAAAGCGACACAGAAGAAAAAACCTTTCCCCACTCTCGACCTCATCACATCCCCCTCACAAGTTTTTTAAAGAGACGTCTTGCACATATGTATGTGTGTGTGGGGGGGGGATGGGGGTTATTGTAGAAAAGTTGGTGCTGAAAGAATCTAAAATAGGGAAAAAAACACTAACTATATGTCATATGTACAGTGTGCATCACTGACACACTAAATCAGTAACATCCCAGTGACACATCTCTTTAAAACAGGTCAAGATGTGCTCATTATAATGACAGATAACTACCTTAAGAACTATTTGAACAGGGCTTTTCTCATTTAAATCTCATGTGCACCTATTAATGTATGAGGTCTGTCATTTCATAAAGTTATTCAGATAGGATTAAAAAAATCTAGTAATTAACATATAATTCTTTTCTAAAAGTAAAAATAGATCTTTCTTTTGAGGTGGGTTTGATGGAAAAAATATATTCACCTGACTGATTTATCTTGAATGGGACACTTGAACTTTCAGCTTATATTTTACACAAAGTTGGCGATAGATTGATAGATAGATTCAGAGTACTCCTGAAAAGTTAGTTTAGGGTAAGTAGGTCATTTATTTCATTGTTGCTGTTTGAGAAAAACAAAGACCTGTTTTTCCTCAGTATTGAAAATAGCAAAGCACGTCTGCAAACCTCCTCAAGGGAAACTAGTCCCATCCAACAGAGGCAGTAGTTCAACTATCACTCAGACTTGGGTATTTGTTGGGACATGTACCTGTCAGCTGTAAAACAGACTCAAGCAGAGGATGGGAGGGGGAGCACGAAGGAGAAAAATAGCCGTGGGTGTGTAATATGGCAGCTGTGAGGACGACTCAATGACAATAACAGCCAAGCAGACGAGAAACTCAAGACAAAGCGGCTCCTGCCCTCCACAGGTTTATCAGTTTTCACTTAATCTTCATCCCTGGAGGCCTTGGAGCCCCTGCAACATCACACATCATGCCAATTTCATCAATGCATTAGAAGAAAACACTATTTAAGAGTTTAAAGTTAAGACTTCAGAGTTTTTCTGCTTCAGAATTTCACATTTAATGTGTTTCTCAAAGTTTCTTTGTAATTATTAGTAATTTTTTTTAATCATGTGTGAACAGAATCCCCTCGAACAGGTTTAAAATGTTGTAACATTGCCGGATCCACAGTGATGCTATGTGTGTAAATAAAGCCATACAATTAAGAGATTGGTCTCATTATTGTCCAAGAGAGATACCCTTGTTGTGGTATAAGCTTGTGCCGTGGTAAAGAAGTTTAGATTATTTACAGTTTATTTTGGAAAGTTAAGTAGTCACATTAGACAGAAGCTAAAATGAAAGTGCTTCTCTTTGTCTAAATGGATAGACAAATGCATCAACTGAATGCTGTTAGAGGTTATCTTAATATCTTGATATATGAATCCTTATCCGTGTGGACAGACAAATGAATCAGCTGTCAGAAATGTTGTTACTTTCTTAATAACATATTAATATGAGACATCACGGAGCTGTAATAGCTGCATGGTGAAAAGGTGAATACAGAAAACCATTGATTGTGAAATTTGGTTAAAAAAAAATAGTTTTCTTAAGTTTTTAGTTGTTTGTTTTTCAGTAAAAAAAAAAAAACTACCTTATAGACTAGGACAGTGTGCCATTTTTGCTTTAAAAAAAAAGAAGTTTTCATTATCATCCCTCACTCTCTCTTCTTGTCTGTTTATAGGCTTCAGTCTCTGCTGACTGAATCACTGAAGAGACGTGCAACAACAGAAAAAGACAGGTGTGCACAGCTAAGGGCAAACTCTCATGGCTACAGAACAAGGTGTGTGTTCAGACGAACTCCATGCTTCCTGCTGACATACCTCTGATCTGTCCATTACAGCACATACTATTGCACAAATAATCTCACCAAAGGCTTAGAAACCTTAATGCAGTTAAATTAAAGAGTGAAACAGTGTAATAGCCAGAAATCATTTTTAAACATATGGGTAGAGTCACCTTGAATATGTAATCCACTACAGTGATGAGTCTGCCAGCAGTGGATATATGGATGCTCCTCCATTTGAATCTACAGCACTTTAATGCTTTCTGGGAATTAATCCTGAGTCACATGATAATTGATATATAGTGAAACCATTTATCAGTCCTAGTGGATCAATCCAATCTTGGTCAGCGTCTTAAATTAATTACCAGTCCTGTGACTTCAACAGTCCAGTTGTGTCAGAGCATCTCAGCTGCTTTTTCACAGATTTTGATGACAGCGACAATCTATTCTTAATTATACAACACACACGTTTATATAAACAATAGCACAAGTAAGAAGAAGAAGAAGAAAGCTATTATATTTGGTTTCTATTTGATAATTTGTTTAAAAAAAAGAGAAAATATTTTGGACCCAGGTGCCTAAAACTTAGAATAGAATTGAAATAGAATGTCATATTTGACACAAATTAATGCAAAGCTGCAAAGGATATACGTCAGTACTGAATCATTAAAACGTCAACAATATCAAAGCAGTGGTTGCCATGGTTTATAAAAAAATAGTTTGTGAAGAAACATCCTCAAATGACTAAATCCTAGCATATCATCAGTTTTTGAGAACATATTCGCTTGCTTAATGCTTGACAAGACAACAGTCATTTCCTGAATCTGATTCATATGAATGACAATACAACCATTATTCATCTGCTCGTTCATCTAGGAGTGTCTAGTGTATTTTACATTCTTAAAGATCATTCCCCAGAAGGCCATTTCCTGGTCTTGTGTTTTGGTGCTATTATCGGTGCTACATTCTTCACCAGCAGAAGTGTAAATTACTTGAGCATCATTCCAGTAAATTTGCACATTTAACTATGGTAATAATGAAAATTAATACTTAGGTTCATTTAAACTTCAAAGGAAAAATATATATATAAATATACTTTTTACTCCATATGCTTTAATTTAGACCTTGCAAACATGCATACAAAGAATAAATATTAATATTTAAATATGATGTAAATTATAAATTGAGATATAAAAAATAGAGGGCATCATGCTGAGGGGTCCCGGAGGGAGATCTGGAAAACTGAGTTCTGGGAATGGGAATTCTAGCTGATGTCTGAGATAAAGACACCAGCAGGAACACACAGTGCCTGCTACATACAAAATCAGACAATCTGAAAGACTCCTATCTACCTTCATACACAATCACAGACAAATGAACACCCACGAGTGGAAGACCATCAGAAGGACAGAGCAAAAAAACTAATCGTGGATGGATGAAAGATAAGAAGAAGGAAGGGACTGAATAGAGAAGGAAGAACTATTGTAATTTGATCTTGAACATTGTGCTGCTCATCATATTTCAGATTGGATCTTCAGTCTCGGCTGAAGAGTAGAGGTGTGAATTTCCCAGATTTCAGCTGAAAATGTTTTCTTTGTTCAGGTACTGTTCTCAGTCAAACAGCTGCACAACAAACTTCAATGGATGTTTTGTTTGAATATTCATGTTATTTTGTCTGTGTCCTTTGCTTTAAAGGGGTCATAACATATATTCTTATTACATTCTTCCCCAGCAGGTTCACATTTTTTGTTGTTAAATAAACTTTATTTGGTTTTCATGACCATTTTCCACCTCACTGACCCTTTACGTTAAACTAAACAAATTAAACTTAATTTGTTGTTGCTGTTGCTTTAAAACTATAGGGTTACATAAACAGGTTTACAAAACAATTTGAATTAAAATGCATTCGCAATGCTAAAATCAGACTGAAATTATCACGGATATTTAAAAAAAAATAAACCTGTTCTTATGAAAATAATCCTGGTTCTAATACTAGGGTCCTTCAGGATGAAGGGCAGATGGTAGGTGCTACACACAGCTATAAATAACATAAGGTTTGAAAGACTTTCCAACGTTTTAATGTTATTTTTAGTTGTCCACGACTGCGTGGGCCAAACTCTCAAACACACAAAAAAAAAAAAATGGTTATGATCATTTATTACAGGTAAGTTGTCTGAATCAAACATTTCAGAACAATGAAGTCAAATGTACTAGTCTATACAACATGTACAAGTTTCCAAAAATGTTATTTTTGGACTGTGTTCTTATAATTAAAGTATGTTTTATAATAAATCAAGTTCTTTTTTTAGTTTTTTTAAACACCAAGAAATTTAAATTCTATCACCATCCAATATATATATATATATAAAAAGATAGTCACCTTCTCTTTTTAGCTGAGGAGTTATGTATGGAAGCCTACTGTACTTCAATCCCACTGTATCTGACTTTGTTTCTCATAATTACCATTTTATATCTCATTACATATATTTTTAAGCTTTCTCGCTCAATTACCTTTTTTAATCTTTTACTCCGAGGAGGGAACATGCTTAATAGTTTTGTATTGAACCTTCAGACAGTGATATCTCATGTCAAAGAAAACCTAAATTAACTGAAGGATATTTGAGACCAAGAAAACTAATTAGATGGCCTGGCAGGGGAAAAACTAGAGAAGGATTTCAGACCCCACTCCCTGCGGCACTTTTGGTCATTCATTTCATGTAACTGCTGCCTTTTTCTCTTTTTCTTTTTCTCTCCTTCTAATTCTATCACTCACACATTGTTCTTCTCTCCAGCCCCGGCCCACAGGTACCCACCCGAAGCCTTAAATACACCAGAGAGGTTAAAGATCATGCATTATGGGAGCTTTTGTTCCAGTGGTTCGTGAGAAAAAGAGTCCTGGAAACCGGGGCAAACACGTCAAATCAGTGTGTATGCCATTACACTGACCTCAGGTCAGTGCTAATGAGAGGTCAAGCCTGACCGAGCCCATGGCTCAGTCTGAATACAAAGAAGGGAGGAGACAAAGGAGGACAAATGTGTTTTGGCCAGTAAAGTGTCATCACTATTAGAGATATGCACATGGGAAGAAAGCCATAGTTGTCCATTTAATGAAAGGTATATGCCTTCTGGGAACAGTTTAGTATGGATTATCACTATCAGCTTCTTATAGATGAGTCAATGACATGATGCTCATTGTTTCTGGATCTATTTTATTATTATATAAAATATTATTATATAATATATTCATAAATATACAAATATCTACATTACAACATTCAAATAATAACATATATCATGTAAATAATATAATAAAAAAAAATTTTGGAGGACATAAAGTAAAAATTTACTAATATCATGAAGGCGTCACTTAAAAGCTTCAACAAAGTATGAAATTCATGAAAAGAAAGTCGTAGGTAGTTTGGCATATATACATATTAATATATACATTAAGTATTATACTTGTTAAAACAGCACTTTTTATTTTGAAAATATATATTTAATAATGAGATGTTTACACTCACATATATTCAAGGTGTTAGCAAAATTACCACTTTTTATATTCATTCTCTCCAGGTATTGATATCACTTTTTATCTTGTTATGCATCTCAATTTTAACACCTATACATTCTTGAAAAACAAGTTTGCAGTTTAATTCATGGCTTGACTTCAGTGTCCCATGTGACTAATGCAGGCTAAACAGAACCCCCTGCTAGATGGTCTGTGAAAACAACTTCTTTTAACATGCTAACTGTAGAGGGCTTTGAAGATTAAAAGCTGTTTACGGTTAGATTGTGCTTTGGTTTTGCTCTGGGTTTGATAAAGCGCTCATGGTCTGCTAAAACAGGAGGTGACCATGGCTTCTTTGAAGATATGTGGGTGTGTGGCTTATCAAAGAGTCAAAAATAAGATTCAAACAAGTATAGGCATTCCTGGTTAAATTACAGTGAAAGGGTGCAAGATAAAGCTGGAAAAGCAAAGCAGTTCTGTGAAATCAGATTCAAAGGATGGAATTCTTCAGGGTTCTTGTGGGAGGACGAAATGTAAAGCAGCACTTGATGAGATTATGGGGGAAAAGCCATGATTTCAAAATGCATCGAGTCTCTCTATTGCACCGATCTGAGTATTATAATTCTCAAAACTCAATTCTTCAGATATTCAAGACCAGTAATAATTATAACTATAATATATAAGCTCTGATATGGATTGTGTCAGCTAAAGAGCTTTTGTCAGTTTCTAAAAGGCCAATGGATTTCGTTTTGAATGCAATCTGTTTTTGAATGGTGTTGAATCCAGTCTTTCTGAATGAATGAAAGGCTGGCAGATTCAATCTCAAAAGCCCTCATCTATTCTGGTTTATCATGCGTCAATATCACACAAATTAATAAAGGCGGCACAATAAAAAGTCAATTGGAAATCTGTATTTTCTCTCACAGAAACACAATCCTATACAACCCAGAGACATGAATACTAAATACGCCATTGTTACATCACTATTTCCATAGCGACAGTTCGAACGATTTTTCTTTTATTCATGGTAATGAAATGGAAAGTTGGATAATCCACTTTCCCTCTATAAGTGCAATTAAACTCATTTCTATTTTCTTCAAATCAATAAAAGAAAAATACAAAAAAATCAAACCCTTATGTGATGCATTTTGAAATTTTACATGCAGACAAAGGTACAAAGAGCACAAGCAGCTGTGGGCATATTTTTGACTCACTATGTGTGTTTCTGAAGTGGTCTTTGTATTTCTATCTATCTACATATATCTATGAAAAAAGGTATTTAACAGCCACTAGCACATATGCTAACTCAGTTATTACCAGTACAACTAAGGTTTCTTTAGATGGTCCTCATACCGAATGCATATGATTACACAGAAGTGAACACTAACAGCCAATGAAAAAAGTTTCTGTGCTCTTGCTATGGGAATAACTAACAATAAAACACCATCTACTGGCACAGAAGCCAGCTGAACCTGGCCTTTTTAACATGGTACTGTCACACATTTAGCAATATATAGAGAGGCAGATCACAAGTAGGTTTTTAGTGATAACAGCAATAGGTTGTTCTCTAGCACCAACATAACTCCTTACCCTTTCAAATCATTATATTGGACTGTTCCTATTTTTCTGATCTGTAGGAACACTGCCACCTTATCAGACATGATCAGCGAATGAACTGCTAAGCAATGTTTGTTTAATAGCAGACAAAGCATAGAATAAATGCACTGACACAAAAACAATGATCTCATGGAGGAACTGTAATCCATTCTGCTTAAATTAGACCTATTTATCAGAAACAAAGAAGCATATGTTATTATTATAGAGCCTCTATTTCACTTGCATAATGCAAGCACATCCATAAGAAAATACATGTCCAGAATAAACAATAACACAGTATATTTATCGCTCATGAAGATACATCAATTCCCCCAGAACATGCATCCACTCACACAGGCCAACAAAGCAGTGGTTGACATGTTTAAAAACATTTCTTGAATATGCTTGTGCACCATATTTCAACCCGAATCAAGCCAAATGTTCCTTTGCAAACGAATTTCCAACGTTAAAGTTGCTAAAAAATATATTTTTGAATACAATTCACATGTCATAACAACAACAACATTCAGGTCAAAAATAACTAGAAATTAATCTGTTCCTAACACAAAAGCTGTTATATGGTTTGAGAAGACTTGGAAAATAGTGCACGAGTTGTTTAAATGCTTTTATAAGTCCCTTTAATTATGGAAGAGAGCATTGTGAACATTCTTCAAAATATCTTCACAGAAGAATTCAGTCGTACAGGTTTGTAATGACATGATGGTGAGTTAATGAATACAATTTTCATTAATGGAAAAACTAAACTGTCAATCTGAAAGAGATACCGGAACAATTATCAGCCATCCTATGAAAAAAACAAACTCCCACTGTCCCATTCCCAAAACATCATGCACGGGAAATGCATTAAGGACACAGTGATGTCATGCTGTGGATCGATATGTGTGGATCGGTCTTAATGTGATTCAGCTGGAATGGTACACACAGCACTGAAGGGCAAATTTGACTGCAGCTGCAGTGTTCCCTTTATTAACACACACACACTTAGCCAAATATCGTCATGTGTTCGAAGATGGCCGGGGTCATGTATCTGAGTGCAGAGGCCTGATTGCTTGATGATCTCAGCTCCAAGGTCTTCAATAAAAGATAGCTCAGAGAATTGCCACTGGCTGTGTGCATCAGCATGAGGGTTTGTCGTTTTAATACACCAGTGTATTAAAAAATTGCATGCAAAGCACTTTGTTCTGCCGTCATCATAAAAGATACTGTTTACATCAAGCGTCTTCACTCATCCTCTCTTGCTCATCATAACATCACCTACTTCAGATATATATTATCATGTTTGACATGCTAGGCTAGCCAACAACCAGCCTACATCTGTGAAAGAGAAATAAAAAAGGACAAAAAAGCAACCTTTAGTATGCTGATCAGTCAGTTTCTTTCTCGGCTTTGTTTCAACACAAAGCAAAAACACACAACATATTAGCTCTTTTCCAAACTCTCGATATGTACTGCATTTGGGCAATGCAATTTCATAAAACGTCTTAAAAGATGACATGGGCATCAACTACTTACAAATAGTACTTACATGGGACACGACTCAAGAGATTTCCAATGGTGATGTTAGCATGCTGCTAAGCTAACATATGCACTAACAAACTGCACACTCAAATAAGGAGCAAATCCACCAACTTTAAATAAGATTTAAACTATTTTTTTTAATGTTTTACAGTATTCAAATACTGAATCTAAATCATGGTCAATTTGTCTATTATCACACAGAAAACACTTGGATGATTTTTTTCACTGAGCTATTCACAATGCAGAAATTATATACGTGATTTTGCCAACACACTATCATGGCAATACGTACTATAGTATGTTTTGGCAAATATTCTGAATTAATATGAAATATGAACTGATAATTCATATGAATGTGTATGATCTCTTCTTATGATCTGTTTAAACACTATGACAGTAAATCATATGTTTTCATTCAAATCCATCTTGTATAATATATCATCTAATATACCATCTTGTATGCAGTATCAGACTAGATGTTGCCTTAATTTAATCTTAATCTGTAATGCTATTTCCAAATAGTGATGTGCAACATGCTGTCTATGTAGGCAGCTCACACGCTTTTAAAACAAAGCAACTGTTTATATACAGAGTAGGCGTTAAATGAATAGAAAATGCAGCATGCATTCTTGCTTTTGGCATTAAAAGATTATTGCCGTTTCTCTTTCACAGCCTCTGCTTTACTGACTGCTCTGTTCCAGTTGATGCACCCTTCATATAATACGCTTTCTCATGCCATTTACTTTAGAGGAAAACCGTAGGTGGAGGGGTGGGGGTTACTGGAAATGACCTTCACGCCATCAGGCAACAAGACGACAGTTGCTGTTTTCTACAGCAGTAGCACAAGATGCACTAGTTACAGAAAAAAACAAGTCACGGTGCTCCATGGAAGTTTGTATTTTTGAGATGGAAAGTCAAAAGAATGTGTTAAAGTCACTGTGGTAAGAGCAAGATGGTAACGCATCTTTTTCTACAGAGAAGTATAGCAAGAATTCTACTTCTACAAAATGATGAATAAATGTGCATCACTTGTTTTTATGCATGTTTACTACATTTATGAAACTGCTTTGCACTAAATTGCAATGCATTCCAACAGAGTATAAAAGAAGGAAATAATGAATGCCCCCAACTCTGAATCTCTGGGCTCAATAAAGATTTTAAAAGTTTCCCCACTAATAATTATGAATTATGCTGTTCATATGCATTCAGTCTGTAAATATGATCTTTTATGCATATGTTAAGGCAGAAAATATGATCATCCCAAGTTTGCAGGTCTTAGGTGATTTAAGTTGGCAGTTTGGCTAGCTAATAAGTGTCTAAAATGCTAAGCAGCATACCAGTTTAAATAAGATCTTTTTTTAGCATTGTGGCAGAGTGAAACTCCAAACTGACATCAAGATAGGTTGGTGTTAGCATGCTGTTATGCTAACAACACAAAATGCCAATAAACATGCAAAATACACTCATGGTTAAAATTCTAAGTTTAATTAAAAATGTGCGAAAAATTACAGATATAAAAGCACAAGACCAATATAAGAGCATATTATTTAAAGTGCATATAAACAAACTTGTACATCAACTAACAAACCAGACTTGTTTCTAATGTTTTTATTTCAGCAGGGTGTATTCTGTCCGAGCTAGAAACATTTTCAAGAGGGGCGGCTGATGGTCTTTGTCATCATCCTCAAAAGAGATCTCGTGCCCTGCTATTTGAAAGCACCCTTTCTTAATCCAGTGGCAGGAGAAACCATGGCTGTGTCACATCATTCTTCCCTGCCCAAAAGCCAGCTCTCAACTCTCACAAGCCTTGAGCCAAGAGACATGAAAAGACCCTCTCAAAAGAACAGGATTACAGTCCAGAGCGCCTGGGCCTGCTAGAGGTCTTCATTGACCAGCACAGCAGACAACAACAATGACTGTCTGTGACTCAAAAACCCCCTCCCCCCTTCCTTTTACAGCCACCACATTTGCGTAGTCCACGGCCCCCAGCACACACACACACATCTGTAGTCACAATGACTGCCTTTTCTCATGGCCCCCACAGGGCCTTCTGTTTGAGTACATCTCTCAATAGCCTGGTTATACCAGCTGCCAAATACCCACCTCCAAATACTGCATTCACACACACAAACAGCCGTCTGATAACCAGTAGCTGGCACTCAGAAAAATACGTAGGCACGTGAGACACTTCCCATCGAAATCATGTGACTCACACACGCAAAAAACACCAAAAAAGGCCAAAACAAACTACTATCATCATGTAAGCATTTTGGATGAGGAATTATTAAAGAAAAAAGAGGCAGAAAGCTAAGAGCTAACAGCTAATCATGCTAGTTATTCTTTAACTTTCCATTTCTGACGATTTCGACAAAAAATGTGACAGGAGTTTGGAAAACTTCAGGCAAGTTTGTAACAGGAACTAAGATCTAGCGCGGATACTTTCATTTCCTTATTTGTCGTTACAACTCACAGTCACGTGCAGAAACACAAACCTTTGCCTGAGCATAACAACATACTGAGAAACCTGAGATCTAGGGGAGTGAACATCTGTTATCTTTCCTTGTCATCCCAAACCTGTGTGTTAGCTCACTAGCACTAATGCAAAGTTTGTTTTTATGGCTGATATTATCATTTCTGTTTGCATTTACTGTAGGCAAAGACCTGTAACACAGAGATGAAAAACAGCCTGAGGGCTAAAACCACAACCCTGTTCCAAACACACCCACTTTTATGGCTCTGTACGACTCTATAAAATAAACAACATACCAAAAACATCTCCATTAGAGGCAGAAAGAGGCAAAAAAAACACAAATTTTCAATTACTGAACTCACACAGGCCTTGTCACAACGCAGAAAATGCTGTTGATTTTTTTGGTGCATTGTTGCATTAGTCACAATCCAGACCCGTAAGACCTTCCCTTCATCTACAGAACACAAATTAAGATATTTCTGATGAAATCCGAGAGCTCTCTGTCCCTGCATAGACATTTAAGGCCAAAAATGTAGTAAGGAGATTGCTAAAATGGTCCATGTGACATCATTGGTCAACCTTAATGTTATGAAGCTATGCACATTCTTTCTGTATGCAAAGACACTTCTGTGTCTTAATTTGTGTTCTGAAAAAGATCAAAGGTTTTATGGATTTGGAACGACCAGAGGGTGTGCAGTTACTGATAGAATTTTAATTTTGGGGTGAAATATCCCTTTAAACTTGCCTAAAACCTCTCAAGTTGGCAAACCAGCTATAGCATTAGCTGGTTTAGGATGTTTCTTTCAACAAGATTGTTTTTCTGGGTTTTAGTTTATCTTCATTTCTCATGCACAGGCACATGCATGCCATTCGATAAGCAGCGCCATCAGGACAAAAGATCTTTCACAAAAAAGCCCCCATGGGCAAACACCACTATGTGAAGACACATCTGTTGTGATGCATTCTTCATTTTTTATTTTGATATACAAAAAGCTGCCTAAAAACGTTATCAGATAATTGCTAGCTGAGCAGCCTGAGTTTCTTGTGCTACCTGAAAACTGTGGGGTGTGGCGGCCCTGTCCCTGCTTGTATATCACAACCCCCGGGGAAGAACAGAGGCGTTTGTATAGCCTAAACAGTTCTGCGGAATATAAATACTAAGAAAGGAAAAAAAATACAGGAAGATGTGTTTTTTTTCTAAGGGTATTTTGAGGGTGTTATAGCTGCTGAATCAGGGACTTTTATTTGTTACCATAACAGGGCCTGAAGGCTGATGGAAAATGTACAGTTTCAGAAGAGTGTTGAACACACCGGCCTTCCTCCATTGTGGGCTGGTTGCCGTTGAAAGTGGTGGCGATGTGTATGTGGGAAGAATGTAAATGTATTTTGAAGAAAAAAATGTGTGAGTCATTTCACATGTGTGACAGACAGCTGGAATAAGCAGCTGTTCTTCCAAGAGCTCCGCTAACATACTGCACACACATCGCTCCTTTCCATTGGGCTTCAGTTTTAATTTGTTGCAAGCACTGGCTCTGAAACTTGTCCCTCTTAAGTTCTGAACTTGTTATTACAACATGTCTTGCTCTGAAGTCAGAAACATAACATGTACGTAAGCCTAAAGAACAAAAAATAAATATATTGTGAACAATAAACCTAAATAGCCACTGTACTCAAAATGATGAAAAATATTAATAACTGAATTCGTTCATATTCATAGCACACAGAAAACACTAAGAAGAGTTAGTATGATAGCATGCTGCTAAGTCTAACTCTAGCAATCATTTAAAATACATTTCACATATATGTGTGTTTATAGGAAATTGGGGAATTTTTTTCAGACTTTGTTGCAATGCATTCTGGGATTGTCTCTCTCTGCAAAGTATGACATACCGCCTTTCACACAGCATGTGTTTTCGTATACCACTCCACTGCTTTTCGATTGTTTTGCTATGTATACATACTAAACACATGCAATTTTTTTTCTTGCACTACCCAGCATTTTAAAAACATTAACAAATTCAATTAACAATTCAACTGTAAGCGTCTCACATTTTTCATAGCACAATCTGTGTAAATAGCCCCTGAGACACCTTCTTTTGGTTAAATCCTTGGCAAAAATATGCATGTGGATTCAAATCTTGGTTCTTGCACCACAGCTGCTTTTTGAATGCATCTCCCTGACTTTAAATAAGCTTGAGGTCAGTGGTCCAAGACTGCCAGTGTCTCAACTGAACAGAGGCTCTCATTGAGGCCTTTAAGGCACACAGCGCCCTGTAAGATGACATCTGACCTTCTGCAATGCTAATAATGCAGAGACTCAATCCCACAATGGATTGGCTATCTGGTTTATTACCATTTCACAGCACTTTAGAGAAATGCTTTGTCCAAGCAGGGGGCAATTAAAAAGTGTAATTTATGTGGAAAAGCACATTCAGCGCGAAACCAGTAAAAAAATATCCTTATAAATACTTTGGGCAGGCGCATTCGTAATTGTCAACTCTGCAGCACAAAGATTCAAATCTGGCGATTTTTTGTCATTTATATCACATTTCAGAATGTGCAATGAGGCAACCATGCACACTTGTAATAAATAATTGCTGTGCATATGGGTGTGAGTGGTTTATGAGAGTATGGTTAGACTGGCAAAGTTTGATAACAAGAACTGGCCGTTTCTCAAGCTTTCAGCTTTGTAAGCCAGTGGTTATTGCTGCTACAGAACTGCTGGATCCAAAGCGCTAGATCCAACTCAAACTTGAGAACCTTCTGCAGTGCGTCAACACTCAGACATGCCATGAACACACCTATCATGACTGCTCCAAAACGCATGGAAAATGAATGTAAGCGAATCAGCTCTAAGGCAAAAAAAAAAGCATAAACACATCCTCACATGCAAGCGAGCAGAGCTGCTGGAACGCCGACATGCCCACATAGCCCCAGACACTTCCAGGAAAACAGCACTTCCAGGCTTTGTTGCTATGACACTTAGATGGTCTAAAGCCTCTCCCTGAACAGGCCCCAAAACAATTATCACGAATACAGACATGCACATACTTGGTTACAAGCTAAATTTATTTTATGCAACTCTTTGTCTGGATATTTGTGTATATTATATACATACTTAATAAATTTAATAAATAAATCAATTTTTTTTAAACATTCAAAACTTTTGTATGGGTGCACTAATTTAAAAAAAGCATAATATATAGGCAGTTTAATAAAATCGAAAGGTTAAAAATGTTACATTTCCTCAAATAAGAGTAACATATATACTTCATACAAACTTCTTGTATAACATACAGACATGAACACAAACAATCTGTCTGTGTTGCCGTTTTACTGCAGGGCTCAGTACGATAAGGTCATAGATAAGAGATTAGCGCAGGAGCCAATAATCATCAACCATACATGGATACATCATAAAGAAGCAGCTTAGAGACAGAACAGCCTGATCCATTAGTCATTGAGACTATATAATGCACACAAACACGATCACATACACGAGGCGGCGGCGGCGATGTCACTGTATGTACCAGTTATCTGCACATATGGGAACTCAAATTAACCTTATCATGCATTTGTCCACTACACTGGATATATATTTAAAACCCATTTTTATCCATTACATCCAGACTACTATAGTCTATAATAACCTTTGACCCTTACACATAATTTATGACAACATAAACTCAAAATGACTGGTGAAAGTGGTCAAGTGAAATAAATGTTTTTGGGAGGAGGGGCTTCTATATCTATATCTATATATCTATATCTATATATATAAAAAATACAAATATATTTATTCAAAATTTCAAACAAAATATAGCAGTGACTTAATTTTAAATGACATTATATAATACTGAGAGATAGAGATCAGTGCATGATGGCACACCTATCTTCCGCACACACCATAAATACAACAAAACCGGTCTGTAATGTCGACTGTGTTTCAGAAACCAGCTCTTGCACAACAGATTTAATGCTTCAGTCACCATAGTGATGTACAATCCTTGTGTGAACCGCAGAAGAAATGAATGGCTGCAGTAAGGGTGGAGATGGGTGGTACAGTTAATAACCGGGGAATGGTTTACATCACTTACAAAGGCCTATACAAACATCTAAAACTAACATAAATGAAGACTGTCATTTTTTATTATTCCTTTCTTTGTCTGTCTTCCTGCACATGGTGAGCTGAATATAATGCTGCTATGACATAGGACACGAAAGTCACAATCAACATCAGATGTTGGTTATTGTTCACTGGTCCTAAAAAAGCCTCCAGCAATGACTGATTGGATAATAAAAATCAAAATAAAGGCAGCTCAGTTGACTTGTTTTCGAGGTCAGCACAAATTAAACAAGGTTGCTCAAGTTCTTAGCAGGAACTCGTATTTCTCTCCACGCGGCCAAATGGATGAAACAGACAAATTCACTGCCAGATCCAACGGGTCACGCTCTCTGCCCAAAATGACTAACGGGAAAGAGAAAATCTCCAGATGGAGTGACAGTCCTCAAATGGCATGACATGAGTCATAAAAGGATGAACGAACCTAAATTGGAACCAACAGCTGAAACGTGTAAAAGTTTGTTATGATCATCAAAAAGGTCCACACTATTCCCTCTCATTGCCCAAGTCATGTTCCTGTCTTCAATTATAATCAATACAGAAGAGAATTTAGTTCAAGAAGCAGCTAGATTAAGTCCAGTTAGAGAACAACAAGAGTCACGCGGCGGATGGAGAGCTTTTAATAAACAAATCAACTGAATGAAATTAATAAACAACATCTAAATTATTCAAAGTAAACAAAACAGTTCTGCATCACAAAATAGCACATACACAAATACTTGATGGAAAACTACCATATTTGTTTGCATAAGCAAATCACACAACAGTATATTTAAGTATTTGAAATAATCAGTAACAGTGAGGAAAATATAATTTAATCAGTTTAATGTAAAAAATGCACACCTTAAATCTAACTGATAATTCTGTGCATTTGATGATAACAAAACTCAAATCAAATTGTTTTGTTTGACACATAACAGCTGGTAATTTATTTTCAGCAGGGCCATAATAATGACCAAATACGTCGAGTGGATTATACCAAAAAAAAAATCTAATTAGTGGTCAACGGATATTGGTTTTCCATGATGAATTCTCGGTCCCACAAATCATAAATATGTGGGTTACATTTTAGATTGCTTGCATGCTCATATGGTTTCGCTCCAGTTTAGTTTAGCCTACACTGACAGCACTGATGAATATGCTGATGTACATAAAAACAAGCTGACAAGAAACTGTCCTGGGCTACATGAGGACACGCTCACACCGCTTTCCATTCTATTGTTTGCAGTACATACCTCTTTTTCTCCTTTCTCAGGTTTCAGTGTGTTTATTTCAACAAGGTATTTGGCAAAAAAACTAGAAATACCTCTTCATACATGCCTTTGACGCATTCCCATCGAGGACTGGTGTGTGTACGTCTGAAACAAGGCCTCTATCCCTCAGAGATGGACGAGGGAAGAAGTCTATTAACACCTGCAGGTTGTGTGATGTTACAAAAAAACACAAGGTGATGAGCTACACTAACATGAGTAGCAACAAAAACTTTTATGTCAAGAACAAATAGTTAACTAACTCTTTCCTATCAAACAAATGTACACTTTATCCATTCCATGACAGACCTCCGAAACATGAAGCTGAAGTTGGCCATATTTGCATCATTGAATATCCATGACTTTCAGTCGGTCATGATTACCAGATAAGAGTTTAAAAATAAAACTCACAAAAAAAGGACCCTTGAATTTGATTGGCTCAGCGGCTGTGACTGTTGTTTGTAGCAATTAGCTTATCTGTGTTTGCCTGTTCCTAAAATACACTTCTGGAGGATTTTGAGTCAGTAGGCAGCGATAATTAACTATTTGAGTGAGTGAGTCATTTTCTGAAATGATTCTTATAAATCCACTGATTCGTTCAAAGTGAGTCATTGAATCAATTAACGGATTTTTTTCAAACCACTGATTCATCAAGAAGGAAACATGTAAGCTAAGTGAGTCACTCAACCGAGTCGTCCAAACACATTGATTCATTCAGGATAAAAAACAAGTAATGGTGCGCGTCTCTATGTGCATACTATTTATCCTAAATTATGTGATATAAAAGTAATTTTCAATAGTAGTTAGCACAGATAGGGTGGATAGTATGCACATTGGTACACAGGGATGATCATTATGATTGAGTCATTCATTCACACATTCAACTGATTTGTTCAAAAACACGGATTCATTTAGGGAATAAAAAAACACTACGATACCTGGCAGTATTGTATCTAAAATAAGTAACTGTTACTAAATATTTACTTATTTACTGGACTGTTGTATAAAAGCACCCAATATTTAAACATTGGAGCAATAATACTTTTGTGACCTTGCTTAAATATTATATTATACCTAGCAATATTTTGTCTAAAATAAGTCAAATTCACCAAATATTTACTTAATGTATATAATGTATATAAAGCACCGAATACTCAGTATGTTGAACAACAGTACTTTTGTCATAATTATCTATGATTTATGTGCTTAAATATTTTAAAGAGATTGCCTCACAAAAGACCATTTATATAATAATAATAATAATAATAATAATAATAATAATAATAATAATAATAATAGAGCCAAGCAAAACTCACTATATAAACTACCGTGACTAAATGAAATGAATTACTTTCTTGACATTTCTAACTCTGAGAAGAATATCACCATTACACATATATGCTGATAATAATTTAATCAGAAAGGCACGTCTATTTTTCTATAGTGTATCTATATTCATTGCATTCTGCTTACTGCTTTTTTTTAACCTGAATTTTAAGTATTTATGTCAAAAGTTGGCCATTTGGGCTAACTCTAAAAACAAAGCTTTGTTTTACATTACGTGTGTTGATTGGCTATATTACAAAAGCACGACAGTATCTGTTACTCTAACAGCAAATTAACAGATTGTAATTGTCAAGAGTTCATCATCCTTAGGTGAAATGTGATTCAAGTTGAGGCAAAAAGCTAAAACAACATGCAGTGCAGCAGCCATGTCAGTATGATACACAATGAAACAAAATGTGCAGTTGTTTTTCAGGTGGTTTCGACAGCGCCAAAATATTCCTGTAAATTTCTGCGTGATGCATTTGCATCGTGCCAGACCCCTGAGTAAGAGATGAGCTCAGAGCTTTGTGAGCATGTGCATCTGTTGATTAACATCAGTTCTGGATAATTTACACACCATAAACAACTCTAATGTGAACCAGTCCGTCCCAGAGCTGTGGTTCTGAAACTCTCACGCATACATCTCCTAACACCCCCCCCCATTGCTACATAAATCCATAAAGGACTGGATCAACGCCTCGTTCCTTACATTACATAACACTCAGGGACACAGACTAATTTAAGATCAAGAAAAAGCTAATTTCACATCACTAAGGCTGTTAGGCGGAGATGAACTTTTCAGTGAACATGGAGACTATTCCACACTGAACGTATTGGAGAGAAGAATGGAAACATCTCACCATTCAGACTGTGATAGACAGAGAAAGCTGAAAGAACTTGTTTACCTCACACTTTCTCCACACAGCATAGCGCTGTTATACACAGCGGGCAAAGAATCGTTTTACAGTCTGATTCTTTCCCAAAGGGGCCTTTACGGATGCATCATTTCCCGAAAGCTATAATTATATCTTTCTACTGCAGCAAATAATGATGAAAGAGAACAAGAAGGAGAGGAAGACGGAGCGATACTTCAACAAACAATAAGAAATGGAGGCCTACAATGGCAAACAAAGCATCCTGGAAAAACAACCACAGCGTTAGCAGTGTTAGCCAGAATGGAATTCACTTGCGTTTGTGTTTATGTGGAGTTGATTAGCTCCTTTTTAACATGAGACTGGTTAGCTTTTTCTTTTCTTTTTTTGCATCGAAATGCTGGAGAGAAATGAACTCAATTTCCAAGATCTGCATAACATGCTGTCACTTCCAGAAATATGGCAAGATTAGTTCACGGCAATACTGCTAACAGTGGCTAACAGTAATTAAAGGACACTGAGGTTCACAGAACTCACGTTCTGAAAACGACTCTAACATTTCGTTTCCATATGGAAACAATTTAAGGGTCTCGCCAGCCACCAAGTCAAACCACACCACAGCACTTTCCAACCTGCCCAATATTATCTCCAGTCTGGGTCTGCAAACAGTCATGCTATGTAGAGCTTCAAACTAATTCGCTTCCAGCCTACAAACACAAGAATGATGGCAGCCATTAACATGAACATAAATCAGATTTAAACCATTTAAACCATAACGCAGCGTTTCTAAATTACAACACAATCACACTAAATCAATAGAGTAACATTATAATGGCACAATGTGCACATAATTATAAAAGATCAATTTGTAAAAAGAATTGTTATGTTCGGAATGGAATACTCATTTACTGCTCAATGCAAATGTAAAATGGATACAGTCTAATATTGTTGTCATACCTCCCTACTCATATATCTAGCATTCAGTACAGTCTGTTCTGCTGCATACTACATATTTAAGCAAATGTGGTTATCTGGGTACATATAAAATTTTGCATACTGTGCACACAATATACTCTGTAGGAGTAGTAAGAATTGTATGCCATTCTGGAAAAACAAAAAAAACAAAAGGACAATTCAAGCGAATAGCATTAGTTGGGTTTCCCTTCACATATTTTTATGCAAAATTGGATGCTACATAAAAAATGCTGCATGGATGGGGACAAAAATAGGCATACACATACACTACAATGGAGCCAGATGCATATTTAAGCAAATCTGGGTATTCCACTCATACATGAATTAATGTGCAAGTTGAATGTAAGCATAGCATACTTTTACGTTTTTCATATCTTTAAGTATATGTAGTAGCTGCATTCATACTGCATACAGAACACTTGCATACTTTGCGCATGATACATGTTTTATATTTCCACAATAGTAAGAATATGCTTTTCCAAACACAGCACAAGACTAAACTAACTGCAGGGCCACTGGCATGTTGACATTGAGTGGGGGAGTTAAACGACAGGAGGTGGTTTAGGAAAAATATACCTTCAACATGAAGGAGTGAGATCGCACAGACGGGAAGAAATGACGGGGTGCAGCTTCAGGTTAAAATCACACACCTGGACCAGGACCTCCTCATAGAGGTGTAAACTCAAGTCGCACAGCCGTTCTTTTGTGCGAAACCTCTGAATTCTGACACGGGTGTGAGAAAACATTCGCTCTTTTGGGTGTTTGGGCCTCTGTTACATTCTGCATGAGCCTCTGCAACATATTTCTGCAGTTCCCTGTAAACTAGCAATCCAGTTGTTTTCAATTAGCTAGCTGTTATGAGAAGATGGTTATAAGAGAGATTAAAACAACAGCAGCACTGGCAGAATCAGACGCAAATCTTATCGCAACCCTATTGCGGCTTACAGAGTTTATTTCCTGGGCGGATAATAGGATATTTACCCATTCCCATAATGCACTGCCGATTGCAACAATGCAGGACACCCTGTAAATGTGTTGCACTGGACCTCTGTAAGGGGATTTCCTGCAATGTTATGCTGGGAATTTATGCTGAACTATTTTGCACACAGCCTTTCCCTGCTACGGAATGTTTTTGCGAAGAAATGTCAGTGCTAAAAGTGGTTAAAAATAGAGTGAATGCACAATAACACAATGATAAAGGCCAACATGAACTAACTATAGGAGATCCTATAATCTTAATGTATCATCCACAATGAGGATTTATACAGCAGTAACATTAACATCTCTAAAGAACAATACTAATCATATGACAAGTCTGTCGCCAGTCCAACCCACGACACAAACAAATCAGTTCTCGTGAGTGCTTTTCATGGAACATAATTCTAAAATATCCCTTTTCTCGCTGCTTATTGCACAGAAGCAAGCCACAAAGAGACGTTATGATAGGAAACACATGTAAAACACCACCACAGTTTTGGCAAGACTGTGGGCACAGTGTTCAGGACTTAAATGCAAAACCGTGACACCAAACTCAGATCAGGGTGCAAATACGCAAATGTAATTAAAGGTACAATGACTAATTTATGTTACGATAGACGATTTAGCAGTTGTGTATGGCTAGCTTGCTCCAAAATTGAGCAGTTACCAAGAAATGGTCTTAGCCACATGTATGAATATTTATATGATGAGTGAAAATGTCCAATAATGGTAGTTAATAAGATAAATTAAGTAGTATTCAGCTCCGCTGCTTTATAAGGTTACTGACCTGACTGGAAAAACGTGATCGCTTGTGAATGTACATTAATTTAAAAAAAATTTAAAGTACTAATAGGGGTAATTAAAAAACAAACAAGGTAAGATGATCATTTCAGGATTAATAAAAATGAAGTCCGAATTAAACATGGTTGTCAATAGAAATACCTGAAACCGTGCCAGGAGTGTCTTGCTAGGACAGGCATTACAACAATCACCCATTTAAACACAGCTGTTGTACAAGATGACTAAATAGATGTAAAAATCTCTGACACTAATGACACGGTCACCAGCCCTTTTGTTCTCAAACTACACCTAGTTTCTTTCAGGAAAGACATTGTGGCAGATGACAAATCACCAGCATCAAGTTTAAAGGCAGGAGACGGGAAGAAACGACTGTTTAGTCTAAAACGTTTAACAGCTTGTGAATACACCATTTAGCCACTGTCTTCCACGGATAAATGGCTTCCAGGTATTATTCTGAGGTGCTTTTGCAAAAACCAAAAAATGTAAAGCATTGTGGTTGACAAGTTACTTATTTTTCTCTTTTTGTGCCACCAAACCGCTATTATTAATTTTATTGTTGGCTTTTAGTTATGACTAATCCCAGGGATATAACCCCAGAATACGGTGTCTTCCCAGACAGACACGGTCTCAGAATATGACTCACGACTTCAACATTGTTATGAACCAAAAATCAGAAAAGCCTCGGGCTTAATCTTGAAAAAGAGAAATGGGAATTTTATACTTATTTATACTCCAAGATTCCTTAAAATAAAAAAGCAAACCTTTTTTTTTTAAAGAACAGTTGCTCAAAGGTCTGATTTTCCCAAATCCAGCTAAAAATCTCAAGACCATGGCATGCAAGAAGACAGCTGACCATCCCAGCCATCCTAGGACCTCGCAGAACGCAGAAGGTGGTGTGTGTATATGTAA
The DNA here is from genome assembly GCF_003368295.1 of Carassius auratus. Lineage (NCBI taxonomy): Eukaryota > Metazoa > Chordata > Actinopteri > Cypriniformes > Cyprinidae > Carassius > Carassius auratus. Next base: position 28,556,808 of record NC_039246.1, on the reverse strand, counting down.
GAAGCAGCGGCGGTTGGTTTACATGGGACATGACCTAATAAAGGGGGGTAAAACTAGGTTTAAGAAGGGGAGGCATTATATGAACAAGTCTGGGCAGGTCAACCGCAGACAGACTTGTCCTACAGACCAGCTGGAGGTTAAATTTCACCCTCCCAGAATTTTGATTTGCTTCCAACATACAGAACTAGTCCGACTGAATCTTTCTAGATCAACTCAGTTGAGCGGACAAAACACACTCCACAGAGAAACATAATTGCAAAAGACCACTATACAGCGGTCATGACCACAAAGATCAACATACTATAGTAAAGTGAAAGTCAGCATGGTACAGATAATGATTTCATGATGTGTAGTATTAATAAACATAGCAAAAAAATAGTCCGAACAATGTTAGGAACCAAACAGCTGACTTCCATGAAAATTGATGCCTACATTCAACATTTTTCAAAAATATCATCTTTTGTGTTCAACAGATGAGGAAAGGACAGAATTTTCATCTTTGAATCAACTCTTCCTTTAAAAGCTTTTAGTAGGCCTATACTAGAAGACCGTACATAACATTGAACAAACAGAAATAAACAGTCAGTTAGATTAGAAAGACATTCACTGAAAGCAAAATGAACAAACACACTCGGCTGTTAGAGGAAAAAGCGGTGGAAAGTAAACATTTGTGCTTTGTGATACATTAATAGCCCATGGCAGGACTTATGTCAGCGCGTGAGGTCCTACTAAACGAGTTTGGCTGTTTTTCCATTACGCTCAGTACTGAAGCGAGCAATGAGTAGGGCAACAGCGGCCTCTTGTGTTCATCTCAAAACACTTTAAAACAACATATTCAATAACACGACGCTATGTCCTCTCGACTAAATAGGAGAAAACCCTTACGTTTTTAAAGCTTTTTACATGTCAAGGTGACAAATATAACTTGCAAGATAACCTCTCTTAAAATAAGTGTTTCGTCAGGTTTTTTGTTTACATTTTTAAATAAAGTTGTATCACGCACAACATGCGAAAATGTCGAATAAAAGTAATATACATTTGTATTTCGGATACATAAAAATCTAGATTGGTAAAAAAAAAAAAAAACGAATGCAATTACAGAATAAATCAGCAAAGATTTCATGGGAATTATACTTTGTTGATATAATTTTAACTAAGATAAATGACATAAATAAAAATTTAATTCCAAACCTTTATGTGAAAACTTTGTTCCTCAAAGCAAGCTTGAGAAAACCCTTTCAGCTTGGTTACCGTTGGCAAACTGAGTACAACTAGGACTAATGGTCTTCACCTGAAGTTGCTTAATCAAATTAAAACTAGACTTGAGCCACAAAAGTAATTGTGGTTAAAAATTGAGAAAAACCTACACTTTGTACTTCAATACTAATCTAAACAGTCACCCGGCTGCTAACTTATATTGAGCAAACCGCATTTACACTTTACTTGATGCACAAATGACACAAATCACAAATGTGAACTGCACATTTTTATTTCAGGCCTAAACGTCTTCTCGCCAGAGTCAGTGTTCAAGTGATTGCTCACAATATTTTTCACAGACAAACGCACAGATTAACACATACACCCCAACAAGGCCACTAATTCCATTTTTAAAGTGCTCAACAGGTCAAGTATTACCAGAAAGAAAAAAGAAAATAAAAATAAAAAATCCTCCTTTCTTGAAAAGCGATGCATGTGTTCAGCGAAAGGCACCGTTTTGCAAACTTTTATAGGCAGAGGAGCATACAAGGTCATTTAAAGGAACACCAGAAGATGCCTCAATGTTAGGATTTCAATTTAGTGCAAACTAAATGCAGCTACTTTGGGTTACAAGTGTGTGCATCCAAATACACCATAAATGCGCTCAAATCTGGAAAATATGTATATAAAAAAAAATACTGATAATAATAGAACCAAGTATAACCTTTGTAAACTTTCACCTGCAAACAACTTATATTAGCTTTAACATTGACTATGTACTATTGAACATGAACTTTCAAACATGCAATTGCATCATGCGTACCCAAAAGCGCAATAAAGTGCAGAGTAACTATCCAGAAACATCCAAAATGCCCCTTTCTCCCTTTTTGTGCCTATTTAGAGATTTTCAGTCCTGGTACAGCAGGAAACCAGAGAATGTGCTGTACTTCCAGCTGCTGCCATAGATGGCGCCGCGGTGCAGTCGCAGCCACACTTGGTCGCCCTGGAACAGCTGGAGGATCGTGTGATTGCTGGCCGTATCGTGGTCTGGAGCGCCGTCGTTGGCGTACGCGGACACCATCACCTCTTCGTTGCGCATGAGGTTGATGTATAAGGGTACGCTGATGGCCAGCTTCAGGATGTGGAAGATGAAGACATAAGCACCGGCAGCGGGACAGGTGAAGCGTCCGGTGGTCGTGTCGAACAGGTCACCGAGGTTGGTGTGCAGCAGGTCAAAAGCAATTGGTTGGTCCAGAGTGCCAGGGGCAAAGTTTGCTGTGCGGGCGGCAGAGAAGGCCACGCGGAGTTGGGTGAGTGGGTACACGTGTACAGGCATCAGAGTGTGCGGGCCCTGGGGCGTGATGGGCCCTTCCATTGGTGGGATGGAGTGTGTGTCACTGATTCCTGAGTCGAGCGGGATACACACGTTCCCGATCCGGGCTGCTCACCTGAGAGGAGTCACTCCAACCTGCTAAAGAGGAGAGGAGATACAGACAAACCACAGAGTTAAGGATATCACTTTGTATTATGAGTAGTAATATATTTTCAGGAACATTCGAGAGGTCAGATGAACATTTTTATCGGGCTCCTATGTGTAGATTTAGTCATTTCACTTTAATGACCAGGAATAGGTTATTTTCTTCATTGCCATAAAAATGGAGGGAAGAGGGTTTTGCATCTGAACTCATTTATTTAAAAAGTATTAGTATTGAATATAGTTGTAGAAGATATCAGTGTATGTGTATGATCAGTGGCTCATACCACTGCTCCTTTGAGTTGCTGTGCCTCCACCTTGTTTGAAGCTCTGCTGATACCCGTTCTCCTGTTAGCAAAATAAATAAATCGATCAACGACAACACTAACCCAATATAATATTACAATATACATAAATACAAAAAGATTTTAATTTACATAAAATAAAGAACAGAACTGACCAGCTTTTGATATAAAGAGTAGATAAATAACAAAAACAAATATTTTTAATTGGGTAACCAAACTTACTCTGGACACATAAAAGGCAGATGCAGGGTCTCTGTGTGTGGTATGAGTCTGGGATATAAAGCCCCCTCCAGGAGAACGTATATTTACTCTGTAGGCATCATAACCACCTGTTAATCAGCCAAAAAAAGTTTTACAGAGAGTTTTACAGAAAGCCATAGTTTTACAGAAACTTTTGTGCATATTGTGCAAGAATGACAATGCACTGGGTCTGTTATAGACAAGAAATACACCTCTATAATGTGATCTGCACACTGAAATGTAAAGGTGAAAGATCGTGAAGACCGAGGAAGAGGAAGGTACCTCTGTAGCCACCAGGTGATCTGTATGAGTGACCCAACCCCCTGCCTGCACGCGTCATACCTCTCGCTGAACTGCGGGGGTAGCAGGACTGACCCGGACGAGACTGTGGCTGAGAGCCAGAAAACACATGACCACCTACACTGACAGGACACTCCAGCTGGTACTGGCCTTCTGCAAGGACACACAAGAATAAGACACAGAAATAAGCATTTAACTATAATGCATAACATTTTTTTTTTAAAAATTAAAAGTGTGGGGGCGGGGGGGGGGGGGCAAGCTTTGACTACATTTGGGGGAACATGTCAATTTTATACATGCATAAATGTGTGCATGCTTTACCAATCTGTACATCATCTTCAGGTAGGCTGAGTTCAGGTGGTGTCTGGGTGCTGGCCGTGGAGTAACTCTGGGATTTGGCCGATGTGTAACTCTGATGCATGGACTCGGAGAATCCACTCTCATCTGATTTTATCCCTGAGCTCTCATTGATGGGCAAAGATGCCACATTAAACACCTGAAGAAAAGAGGGAAGCTGGAGCTTCAAGTGAACCAGTTAAACTCAATGTTTTGCATCATTTAAATAAGCGGAATTTATGTTAGGGACTTTGGATGCATGAAGACAAGCATTATGCCTAACTGAGTGAATGTTTTGGAAGGCGTTTTCTGCACTGACAGATCTGTGACTGGGTGGAGTGGAAAATGTCGTGGCTGACACTGTGGTTGATACTCCATTGCATAACGTCTGCTTTCCTGCCTGAAATACAAAAACAAAATCAATCTCAAATGTACGGGATTTGTGGTACCACATGCCCTATCCAGTCATTTAAATTTGTAAAAGCCCATCGGCAAAACATCCTAGATCAAGATTATAAACCCTTTTAAACTAATTCTGGCCAATATAGATAATGTATATATTAAGTTAAATCATTAAGCACAGAAGTTAGCATATTAATTATTGAATACACCAAAGATGGAAAGTGCATAAAATTCTAACCTTTAAATAAAAATACATACATGTATATATAAAACAACCAAACCTCAATTTAAAAAAAAAAAGAAAAAAGAAATGCATGTGACAAACAATAAAATAAAGTGCGTATGAGACATTCCTAGTTTGTCCATCTATATACCTGTACAGTGCTCTGGTTTTCTAATGGGACTGAGATGGAGGATCCCCTGCGGTACAGTGGAGGAGAGGTGAAGCGCTCACCTTGCTTCTGCAAACATAACAGTTACCATTACAGCATATTTAAAATAAGCATATGTGAAAGCTGCTATTTGGAAGCACACATTTTCAAGGGTTAGTTTGCCCCAAAATGAGAATTAGGCTGCATTTTACTCACCCTAAGGCATCCTAGGTGTATATGACTGTTTTAATATGGCGTTTTCTTTCAAAAACGAATCACTTCACTACAAGAGGTGCATTTTATTTCACTTCTTTTGGACTGAAGCAAAGCAACACCCGGTGACTGCAATGATGGAGCTTGAAAGATCAAAGAAAATTGTTATATAACTCTGACTGGATTTGTCTGAAAGAATAAAGTCACATACACCTAGGCCCTAGGATACCTCAGGGGTGAGTAAAACGCAGTCCAATTTTCGTTTTTGGGTGAATAACTCTTTAACAACTGTACAGTCACGCACACACAAAAAAAACCTTACATTTGGCTTCTCTTCATGATGTAGATCAAGGTCAGAGTCGTTTATAGATAGGTCTTCATTTGACAGACAACCTTTAGCATCTCCAGACAGCAGGATCTGCAGTGGTGTGCTCTACCAATAGAAAATAAAGATCACATTAGCCAACTACAGGGAAGAGGGACCACATTATTATACACAAAATAAGCTCCCATCAAGTCAAATATACTGACCCGCTGGGATTGTGGCAGAATATCTGATGGGCTTTTAGTTAACTCCCTCTGTGCTACATGTTAAAAGAAACAGACTTTCAGGATCAGTTTAAAGGAATGTACTTGCCCTCAGGCCATCCAAGGTGTGCTGTAGATTCACTTGCTCTCCAATGGATCCTCTGCAGTGAATGGGTGCCACCGTCGCTTCACAAGACTTCAATTGATAAACTGGAATTATGTGGATTACTTGTGCATTATTGGGAGGAACCATTGATGAGCAATTGAGGTTATGGAAAACCTATTCTGATGAAGAAAAACTGATCTACATCTTGGATGACCAAAGGGTGAGTATTTTCAGCACATTTTGTCTGACTGATTTAAAATGGAGCACTCATGTACCAATAGGAGTAGAGGAGCCTGGAGATGGACGGCATCTCTTTGTTTGATTGTTTAAGGGGGAAGTTTCTCCATCCAGAAGAGACTCCTGCAAACAGAAGAAAAAAAAAAATTCTAGGAAATGTCCGTGAACACTGATATTTTTTTAATTGAAGAAAAATCTGAAAATTAAATTGTATTGCAGCAAATTAGTTGTATTGTTGCCTTTTTTGAGCATTTAATTTTTAAATGCATGCCTGCATGAAACTGAAGGATCCTGAGATCTGGTCCATCAGAGACTCCAGCTGCTGTTTCCGCTGAGCAGGGTCTTTCGGTAATGGAGATGGAGAGCTGAAGACTTCCACTGCCACAGGCATCTGAAAGAATAAAGCATAAAAAGAACACTTTAACTGCTTTGAAATACTTAAACAGTTTACGATTACGGTAATGTAAATAACTCACTGGTTTAGAGTCCTGCTCCCCCTTGCTCTTCCTTTGACGTTTCTAGAAAAAACACATCATACATTAAGTAGACAAAGACTGACATATTGTATTGGATAAACTTATTTTGCAGTATTTCAATACATTGTCTGCATTTCCATTTTTATTCACCCAGAAGGAATAACATTGGGAAATAATTTCCAATTCAGGTCAAGTGCCATTTCAAGAAGTTAACTGCATCACCTCCTTGGGGTCAACGGTGGGTCTTTTTACGATGTCTGCAGTCTTAGGAATCAATCCCGCTGCTCCTTTCCATGGCTTCTGTATGGGGGACTGAGAGGATGCAGGAGGATCCGAAAACTCCATTTCCCATGAGTCTGGTGGCTCCCTTTCCTTCAACGCCAAAAGCTCCTCCTTCCAACTACGGGGCGACGGCTTCTCATCTGGTATGCGCTCAGTGACGTCTGTCACAGGTAGGTATTGTCTGTTAAGAAACTGGCATCATTCAGAAGTTATTGACTTGCACATTGAAGACTTGATAATGTAAGGCCATGGTATTTGATACATCACTTGTTTTTACCTCTTTGGAAGGCACTTCTTTTGAGCTCAGCTTCACCAGCGCTAAAATGCCGAAATATAAACAACATGCATTCAGTTAATTTTATGACGGTTTAGACACATTTGAAGGTAAAATTGAATGAAATCTCACTTGAGAGTCCACAAGGCCTTGGAGGGTCTGCCTTTGGGGTCTCGGCCTTCTCTTGACTGTCAACTTTAGAAAGTGGTATGTGATCAAAAAAGCCACAGTCCACTAGCTGAAGTAGCTTCGCCTTCATGTGCTTATCTGATGAAGAATGACAGTGTCATAAAATAAGTCATTTTTTGTCTTTGTACCCTAAACACTGATATAGAATTGGGTTCCTTTTGCTTTCCAAAAGGAACTAAATGTTTTCTAGGGAATATACATATTATAAAATGAAAACAAAAAAAGTTGGCATACTTAGTTTATTAAATGTTTGTCATTTTGGAGTCTATCACACAGGTGATGTTTGAGCATGCAGGCTCTTTATCAGACTACAGGATAGACAAAACAAACATTTTTATTTATTCTGTTATGTTTTTCTTTGAATAACAAAAACAATAGTAGTAAGGACATATTTTGTGCAAGTAAGCATTTATATACTTGTATTATTCTTATTACAACTTAAAAAGGACATATGTTACACAATTTATACATTTACATGTATCAATAATACAAAGGACTGATATTGCATTTATTTTGTGTAATGTACTAATGCATATGCATTTATACGTATTTATTTATATGTATTAATCATCATCAATAATAATAAATTAAATGCAAGGGTGTGCATTTATTTTGTGTAAAGTATTTATGACTCATGGAAAACTACCAAATTAATTTGACGATCACAGAAAGAGCTAGAAACTCACATGTTGAGCCAGCAACTGGTCCTTCTTTCCCTTCTAGAAGCTCCCAGTAAACAATAGCAGCCTGTTCCATCTGATCCTCTAAACTAGTGCATGAAACACAAAAGGAAGATCATACCATTCCAACAGGCTAAAAAAAGACCCCAAATACAGTAATGTAACCAGAAGCACCCTTCTCAGGCATAAAATAATTATTCCACTTTAGATTTTTTGGCTAGGTGTCTATTATTTCTCATTAGTAACAAACACTGAAGTGCTAGAACACAAAAAGCAATGCAGGAAATTAGTATCTAGTTAGCGGTCAAAAAAAAAAAAAAAAATTCCTTAAACCCCACAAAATTCTGACTATAAAGCAGAAGACAGTATCAGGCACAAACCTCATGCTATGGTCTCTTTTGCATCCCAATAATGACGCCAGATCCAGCAAGCTCTCCATGTCCTGTGTGGACAGGTAACGGGAATGTTGTCTCATGTTGCAGAAGTTCCTCCGAACATCCTCTCTCTGCAGACTGTGGAGGACGTATTGCACCTGGAGCGTCAAGCTCAGACGTTTCCGCTCTTCTTCAATCCTCATCACCTTCTCTTGTCGAGCAACTTTGCGCTGAGTCTTCAACAACTATGAAGAAATCAGAAGATCCAGTGAAATAGGGAGAACGGTTTATTTTCACACCGTACTTCATGAATGCATGAACCTTACATCTTGTGTTAGAGCACCAATGGTCTTCTGGAGCTCTTTGGCAAAATGAAGATTGTGGACCACCTCCTCGTACTTCCCCACAGCTTCCTACAGCATTACCACACATCAGTCATATTAAAACAAGCCCCATTTCCCAAGATGCAACACGTATAAAATGAAGAGCAATTACCAGTTGGTCTTGATTAAGTTTGTCTCCCTTCTTTAGCTTCTCACTGTAGCTTTCCAGTTTCAGCTGCAAGAAGATAAAAGTTGCTTTGTTTAGCGCACATGGACAGGACTGAAGCACATGCTGTACAAGTAAAGCAAAACAATCCATCCAATTATATTTCTGCCTAAACAACAGAATAAAGGCACCTTCTTTTTCTCAATGTTACGGATCTTGTGCTTGAGGCAGATGAGTCCTTCCTCAATGTACTGCTCGTAGCCATAGTAGGTGGTCGTGGTGGGGCTAAGGGTGAACTGGAAGGCAGTAAGCACTCGAGGGGACTCCGATTTAGGACTGCCCTGGCCATCCTCCTTCTCCACGGTCAACTCTGACGGAGTCAACGTCTCTATAGTCCGAGATGGTGACAGCTGAACCATGATCTCGGTCTCTCTGAAGCAGAGGGAAATGAACAAAGATCACACTATTACGGAAATGAAAAGACAGACATTTATAGCCATACTCGGGATGGAAAACTATTATGTATTGTGGAGTAACATAGTATATCCTTTATATAGCCTTATTTATATATATAAAAAAATCAATATCAAAGTGGTCATGTCCTTTACATTGACACCTATTGATGTGGATGCAGCATCACACAATCTCAAAACTACTATAATAGATATTAACAATTAATTAAAAGTTACATTTGACTTCATTTACATTTTCATGGTTACATTTTTAGCAAATTTATTTTTTTGTGCTTGTCATTTTATTAAGTTAGAATTGATAATGTCAGATTTTATTGACTTTATATCAGTAAATCAAGTTCGACGAATTAAATGACAGGTGTTTACGATGTATGCTTAATTTGTTAAAAAAATAAAATTGTTAAAAAAATAAAATATATATAAATAAACATTTGAATTCATGCTTTATGGTTTTAGTTAACTATATAGGCCTAACGCTTCACAAAAATCTCCTTGTGAGGTCATATAGGTTTGACGTGTGTGTGAATAAGTGACAGAATTACATTTTTAAACCTTTAATACATTTCTCAGTTAGACTTTCCCCTACATTTAGTTCTCTCTTCACATTGCACTTAATTTATACTTCAAAATGTACTTTTTTAAATGTCTGCAATATATAAACTTGCTTTACCTTTAAGTTAAAAGCATTTAAGGGATTAGACTATCCTGGTTCATCATGCAAGGAGTACAGTCATTCAATGACAATAAATATTAAAATGGAAATCTCAGCACGCACATATAGGAAGGTTATACACAAAAATCACCACTGCCTGCATGATAAACGTTTAATGATAGGAGCTTAACTCTCTCGGTATTTCTGGACATTGGCCAGTGCTCACCATGACATGGCATTTACACACTGGAATAAAAAATGCAACGTTAAAAAGAGAATTAACCCCAGAAATCACATCTAACATAAAATCCCTCGTCATTCACTGTCAGCCATGTACGAATATCGTCTAATGCAATTCTGGCGTTCATAAAAAAACGATTATGCATCAAAGAGAACACAAAAACAAGCTATAGTAATTTGCATTTTAAAAAGAGCAGGCACAGTAGTCAAAAGAATTCAACTTTTAAAGCCATTATCAGACAGAGTTTGACGCTTTCCAGAATAATCCTGTCCAAACAGCATCGACGGGGTGCCACCACCCAAAGGCACGAGCAGAAACCGCAAATAAGTTGCTGGAGGAAGATTAAAGCCACAGATGCATGTGACGACAGGTGTGACGAGCAAAGCATCCCCAGATATCTCACCGACCTCATGCGTCTCTGCCGGTGAGCGTTTGTTTGCTTCGTCCCTCAGATCTTTGGGATGACTTAACTGCTCATTTAGAGTCAACGCAAATGAGGTAGCCTTTCGGTCTTTTGGAGGCACGATATAAAGCGGTGGGGAAACTGAGAGGACAGACCGCAGCCTCCTCTCAGCTTTTTATGCCCTCAGAGCAGAGGAAACCCTTCAGCTGGCGGAGCAATCACGACGTCACAGCCAAACACAGGACAGTCCCCGCGCGCGCGCAGCCTCACCACGCTCTCACCCATCCATCCACCCACCACAGCTATCTATCCATCTTGTATTTACTTTACTAATAATATATAGACTAGAAAAAATTATTCATGAAGGTAATAGGGTTGAATAAGTACTGTGCATTTCGCTTGTTATTCAGGAGGGGCTGACCAATTAAACTAAATACTGGTTTGTAGTTATTGATAAATATGTAACAGGGTTGACTGAACATGATGCATGCAGTTTACAAATCAATTTGTGTAAAAACTGAGAAAATGAAATAATTACGTGTCTTTATATTTCAAAGGAAATGTGTCATATTACAAATTCATCTGATCTGATATCTGTTCTTATGGCTGATTGAGAGAAGAAGAAAAAGTTGTTAAAATTATAATTATTACTCTTTATAAGTGGTCTCTGACCACTTTAAGTAAAGTAGCATAAGAATAAAGTCAAGATCTGAGACTTATAATACATTATAACGATGAGAAATATAATCCATTGTAAAAATGGATGCAACGTGTTCATTGTGTTATAAATTATCTTACTCTTAAAAGCTATAACCACAAATAAGTAAATATTATTATATATTAAAAAAATTTTTATGAATCTTCATAAGATGATACAACATATTCTAAGTTTTATATATATATATATATATATATATATATATATATATATATATATATATATATATATATATATATATATATAATGCAATATGCATGCATTATAATGCCTTAAGAAGTACCCTTATAATGTATTATAAATACAGGCTTTACAGACAGTGTTAGTCAATGTTTTTTCATTATTATTATTTTTGTGCTTTATAAATACATTTGTCATTGTCATTTGTAACTTTGGTAAACAGTACATCAAACATATCTAACTATATATATATATATATATATATATATATATATATATATATATATATATATATATATATATATATATACCGTATATTATTATTATTACTATTACTATTAGTATGTGTGATTTTTATATATTAAAACAAAAAATTATATAAAATAAAATAAAAAATTTAAATGCCCCATGCATTGCAAAACTTGAATCACTATGTATGTCTATTCTTTTTGAGAAATGATGCATCTACGTTTAAAACAAGAACAAATATCTGCCAATATAGTCCGAAAAATTTACATATTTCCCCTTTTGAAAGTCCACTGACAGATATTTGTTCTTGTTTTATTCATAAACATACTTAATTTTAATGTCTTATAATAAAATATTTTAAAGTCGTATACCTTGATAAAACCTTTAGTAAACCTGTTATTATTAAATGTGGAATATTTTTATAAAGATGTTTAAATTTTGTGGAAACATTTTTTTTTTTTTTTTGCAGAAATAAAAAAATCAATAGAACAGCATTTGTTTGAAACAGCAATGTTTTGTAACATAAAACGATATACTGTTGCATTTAATATGTCCCTGCTAAATGAAAATATTACTTTTCACTGTAGCCTGTCATCAGTTCATTGATTCCCTGGGAACCAAACCCATATTTTGGTGCAGCAATACCAGCCACCATCTATCTCTACTTTCTAGCTCATTTGATTTTATTTGCTTGCATGACGTAACTATGTATAATATGTTCCTGTAGCTCAAACAGTTTCATGTCTCTAGCAATGCCAAGGTCACAGGTTAAATTCCCAGGGCATAATAGTAAAATATTAATCTGAATGTAATGCAAATAGCTGCCAATTGCATGTTTAAACCAATGCACAAAACAAGTGTAACCATCACAAGTTACATTTATTGAGGAACAAGTAAAAGTACAATATGTAAAAAAATACAAAACCTGCTTCATATATCTCTAGTATTGGGAATACAAAGTGCATAGCTACCATACATGCCTGTAGCACTACAACTTTATCTAAGGAAAGGTCTGTGGGCATTAGAAACCCTCGAACAAAAGTATACAAATAATCAAACAGTTGTACTTAGCATACACCAAAAAAGTGTGTTTTTACAGCTGTCTAGTCCTGAAGAGCTCCTTAACGTTTAGTGAGTCTCTGCCGACAATCTGTGAGGTGGAAAAGCATTTTCAGTCCATATTGCAGTGTTGTTAGGACAGGTCAGGCCTATGACAAAGTCGGATGAGACTTAAAAGACCACAAGACAAATAAATATGAAATAAATAAGACAAAAGAGTTTTCATAATAACCATTGTTCAGTCTTAAACATCATATATTTACAAATAACGCTGTCATAGAGATGACACGACAGGATGCTTCCCCTGAACGGATGTTACCACAAATACAGTCATTGTTCATCATGTCATGAGGCGATATGGCATATTCACACTAAAGCTGCAAGCTGCCACCAACAGAATACCCATTTCAAAACAGAGCACATAATACGTAAAATGCCCGGGAAGAGAATTAAAATTAACGTGCAATGGAGTGTTTTGTGTGTAACAAATGAGCTCTCTAGCGTCACCCCCTGAAATTAAACAGAAGTATGTGTGCATCAATGTAATCTGTAGGTCATCATAAACAATAAAATAATGAAGAAACAGACAGGACAGACATATAGGAACAAAAGGGAAACATTGGGATATATAGTATAAATACTCCTGATATATGAAAGCTTATTACAGACGAAAATTTATAATGAAAATGTCCAAGCTGGCATTGGTTTAGCCTTTCAGCATTTTCCCTGGAGAAAAAAAAACACCAAAAGAAAAAACATATCAAACCAAATCGATCAGACCATGTGCTTAATTCTTTCATGACACAAAAAAGTAGTATCTGTCTATTTATTAACATGAATATAAGATTGCTGAATAAATAGCAAAAATCTTGGACTTTTTGGGCTTAGAATGAGACAAAATTTAAAATATCCAATTAAAATAAAAAATAAAAAAATAGCAGAATACAATGAAATCCCTGTAATAATTAAATGATGACATCTTAAGGTGTCATGTTGTAGTCAAAGTCAGATTTTTGTTTTCCTTGCATGTATCTACAAAAATATATTGGGACTGCCTCAAAACGCACCCAAATTATTCTTAAATTATGCTGCAACATGGTTGCCAAACGAAATACAAAGAAATACAAATCTTCTTAAAAGACCATGCAAAATTCATGCAGATTTCATCTAGACAAGTTTCCTTAGCGTTCATGCTCTTTTCCAAAAACCGTAAGTCAAATATAACCTTTTGGATATTTACATTAGTACACTGAATAAAAGAGTGTTGATAGCCAGGCATTATTTTTTAAATGCTTTCTGGGGAAACATCTGCATTAAAACACTATGAGTCGAGTTGAGTTTGTTGCCTATAAGAGGCTGAATACAGACAAATCAGTGACAGTTCGCCTTAAAATGAAAAATCTGTCATTTTACTTTTACATTTCTTACATTAAACACAAAAAAGTTTTTGTCAAGAACATCCTGCATCTTTTCTGTATAGTAAAATGAAAGGGAACTGATGCACTCAATTTCCAAAAAGCTCCATTAAAATTTCTTAAAAGTAGTCCATATGACATAAACTTTGGTTTATCGCCATCATATGGCTATAAAAAACTTGGAACATAGCACACACCTCAATTTAAAGATACTCTTAGGGTGCTTTTGTCATTTTGGACCTCGCTAGTTGCTAGATGCTCTTCAAAAACTCACTTTTTGTGATCCACAAAAATAAGAAAAAAAAAAAGAACTGAAAGATGTTCGGAACAATATGAGGGTTGAATGACAGAATAATTACATTAAGACTTTTTTTTTTTTTTTTTAAATAGGTGACCTGTCCCTTTAAATACAAACCAAGAGGAAAAATCAGAGCAGACCTTAAGAATAAATACAAAGACAGAAAAAATAAATATATAAAAGGCAAAAGATATTTGCTAAATAATTGCTATATCCCAGCAAAAAGGTGGAACGTTGTCTTCACTGAGCTAGAATTTAGCAGATGCTGCTTGCTGTATACTAAATACTGTACACTAAGTGCAGAAAGAGGAAGTGCACAATGGTGCTCAAAGGGCACAAAAGGATTGTGGTCACTGTTCAAGGCTATTTCCTACATTTCTATACATGATGTATGTAGATCCAGCATTCTGTGTTTGAGCGGCATAGCAGAAAGGGAAACTCATTTTCTCTGGTCTACAAAAAAAAATCCTCTTAGGAAATGGACTAGCGTGGTACCAGGCTCTGGAATAGTGCGATACATAAAAGTAGATTTTACTGCGAAGGAGATAAAAGAGACAGATTCTCAACAAGGAAGAAAGAAATAGGAAAAGATGAACAAGGATCCAGCTGCTCTTGAATCGAAGGCAATCTGAGAGAGCGTCTTTGAGAGTGTCTGAGGGGCTTCCTAAGAATGCCGAGTCAGTACCCTGGGAATGTGGCATCACCAATCCTCTTCCACTTCCGGCTCCACTTTCATTTGGAGAGAGGAGTGCGGTTGAAGAATTTCTTGACTGCTCTGCACCTCCTCTTTCTCAAGTTCACCATCTTCTTCTTCCTCCTCCTCCTCCTCCTCTTCTTCTTCCTCCTGCTCTTGCTCCTGTTTTTTCTGACAGCAGGGCTTGAAGAGATGAGGGTCGATCAAAACCTCCCCAAAGCGACCTTTGTAGATGATGCCACAACATACCCGCTGCCTAGAGAGATTTGTACATGAAGTGTTCATTATCATGTCAAATATAAGGTCAAGCTCATAAATCAGGCTGACTGTCCGAAATAAATACCTTTTCCAGTATGTCAGGTCCAAGAAGGAAAAGACTGGTGAGCGGGCTGAGCCAGGAGTCAACTCCGAGTCAGAGCCTTCATCTGATTGGTTACTGTAGCTGGGTGACTGGGCGGGGCTGGCACTGGAGGTGGTGCTGTGAGCATCTGAATCTGTTAATGACGACATTTTAGCAAATTATGGGAAAGATTATTGAATAAAGAATGTGTTAAATCATGTCATGTTGTTTTGTAATTGAAATATGTGATTTTGGGCTCACTGTGTCTCTTCAGTTCTTTCTGAATTCTGCTGAGCTGGTTCGGTCGGATCCGTCTGGACAGAGATTTGACTTTCTTGGACTTCACTGTAGTTTTCAGACTGGGTCCCCCTCGGGCATCAACCACCTGATAACAATTCAGAACAATAACAATCCTCAGTCTGTGATGAAAATCTATATATATACACACACACACACCACCCTCATTATATTATAGGTCAGATTTATAATTATTTTACAGATTTATTGTCATTAAAATTGTAATAGTTAGAAACAAACTAAAAAAGACTTCTAGCAATATATCTATTTATTATTATTATTTAGATTAACTACAATCGGTAGTAATACAGTGGGCTCAAAAACGATTACATTATTTTTCATATCATATGAACTGAGTTAGCTGTCATTTGTAATCATTAGAATCTTACTAAATTGAAAGTAGTGACCACTATCATGTAATGCGATGTAGCCCATTATTATTAATACTATTGCATCTGTTAAAATAAACATTTGTGCATGTATGAAATTGTTGAAACGCTTGTTATTCTGAGGATGTGGGCTTCCCCAGCTGAATCTCAGTTCCTCCAAAGGTTTCCTCCTCATCTACTTTAACATCTTATGGAGTTGTCACTGCAGCTGCCGTTCATTTCTTTGGAACAATGTGTATAGAGAACTGAACTGAAAAGACTTCAGTGTGATAAATAAGAGGCTGTGATAGTATGCGTGTGTGCAGCCTGGTTGGAGCTTGGAGAATTTAATGGAGCTTACATGATTCCAGTTCTTCTTGGAGCCCACAGGAAGCTTCTTCCAGCGTTTCACCAGCAGAACACAAGCATTGCAGATTTCACCAGAGCGAGTTTCACCTAACCTGTAGAAGTATCCCATTGTAATAAGATAATGCATGTGGAAACCATTGAAGTTCTCACATTACAAACAAACAACATTTCCTCCACATTAATCTAAAAGAAAAGGTCTGAACGCTTGACTAGAGATACATTATACAAATCATATGCTCACTGTAATTAAACCAGGCAGATGTTGATATCATGTCTTTACAGAGGAACCACAAGCACATAATAGATACCAAACTCACCCAAAGCAGCTCTGAAAGTCTCTCTCATAGCGTTTGCTGTCAGTGAAACGAGAGCTGGAGGACTTTGCCCTGCAGATGCAGCATCCATCAAGGCTGCGGTACATCTTCGGCTTATGAAAGCCAAACATCTGTAACACACAGAGAAGTAAAACAACTTGCTATTTGGTACTTCTGCTGATGCAATGATTTTACAAGCTTTTAAACACTTTTTTTAAGTACCACAGCACCATAGTTACATACACATAAGTTATTTTTATTATCAATGCTGAAAACCATTTCGCCGTGATTTTTCTGTACATTTATAAATGTTACTTTTGATCAATTTTATGTGTCCTTGTTGAATAAATGTAAATAAATTCTTACCCCAGAATTTTGAATGGTAACGTATCACCGTTTCCACCAAAATATTAAGCAGCAAATATTAAGCTGTTTCCAGTAATGAGAATCATAAGAAATGTTTCTTTAAGAAACAAATCAGTATACCAGTCTGATTTCTGAAGGGTGACACTGAAGCAATGGCTACTGAAAATTCAGCTTTGCCATCACAGGAATAAATTACATTTTAAAATATACTAAAATTTAAAACGGTTCTTTTAAATTGTAATAATATTTAAAAAATGTAAAGTTTTTTTCTGTATTTTTATCAACTAAATGCAGTCTTTGTAAGCATAAGAGACTTCTTTCCAAAAAATAAAAATAAAAAAAATAATAAAACTTAATTATTCTAAAAAAAAATATTTTTACCCAGTAGTGTATATGCATATGTATAGGACCTATATATATATATATATATATATATATATATATATATATATATATATATATATATATATATATATATATATATATATATATTTATATATATATATAGTAATAAAATGTTAATAAATGTATTACATATATGACTATTAATAGATTATATTAGAGAGAGAGAGAGAGAGAGAGAGAGAGAGAGAGAGAGAGAGAGAGAGAGATTAAATATGGGTTATCAGTCATCATCGTGTCAGTGAGATAAAAGCTTAATGCACATAGTGTTCGGTGTTATATAACCTCGGTGCTGATAGAGCCAGACGCCGGTGGCCTCGCGCATCCACACCTATGATCCACACTGATCGGTGACAGCAGCGGAATCAGATGTCTGTCTGAACCCTTTGCATTTTCAATTTTAATAAAATATATGTAAATTAATATTTAATTATATTCCTAAAACTGTGCACTGTACATTGCAAGTGCGCGAGTTGAAGTGGCGCTTGACGCAATTCAAACATGGCAACGCTTTTGAGAGGAGAGGAGAGGAGAGGAGAGGAGGGGCAGAAAATGGGGGCAAGAAAGTAATGCGATGCAGTTACGGAAACCGCGAACTAAAGTGCCATTAACACGTTTAAATGTGTCATCTAAAGTTCATCCAGGTAACATAATACGGACACTATCAATGTTTCGCGGCGTTACACATACTCTCGTCCGGGCACTGCAGAGAAATGATGCGTGTCCGCCGTATTCACCGCCCACTCTCTCGCTCGGTAGCATGGCGCGCCACTCGGCATCTTTAAACAGACACATTCAGCATGTTTCCCCCGCAGTTTCACTGAAAACGACTCCTGCTCGGTGCGAGCAACTCATTAACCCGCTTTCTTGGACGCCAGTGGTGCTCGGCAAAGAAAGACGGGTGCGTTTAATCGAACAGCTCGTCCGCTGCTCTTTGTTTTCCGCGCGACTCTGCGTCAGTGACTCGTGCGACTCCATGCTCTGCGCTCGAGACTGTAAACACATGGTGTCCATGCAACAACTTCGCTCCAGAGCAACGGGCCTAACATAACACGTATTTGCGTGTTTATTTTCTTAACGGGACACATATAAGAACACAATTTTAAACAGTCCAGCAGGATACTAAAATAAAATCTCGATTAGCTCCACGTTTAAATGCGTCAGTGACACCGCCTCCGTCGCGCACGAAACGAATCTTTAACAGTAGCACAGCTTCAGTCGTCACATAAACGTTGAACTTCTCGAGTTACCGAAGCAGAAGTTTTGGAAACGGTTTATGAGCTTGTGAAAATGCGGGTTTGTTTTGGGTTTTGAAGCACACCCACCAACAGCAAAGTAAAGACCACACACAGTTCAACATCTCCCAAGTTCTAAACGAGTAGAAACAGCAAAACTGGCTTTCAGTGCGTGCGTATTACACACATATATAATAATGCATGTTCACTCGTATAGTTTTTGCATCTAGTTCTCGGTTTTCAAGCAGTACGCGAATGCAAATTGTTTATTTGAAAATGCAACATTGACGATTTCTGTCAAAACCCTGGTTTTACGTCTCTCCTGACAAGTTTAATAGAAATCGATTTCGGCTTCAAATGCAACCATTCTGTCATCAAACACTTAGCAGCGATCTTCAGCTAAAGGATGCGAGCGCCTGAAATGTGCTGGATGCGCTGTTTGGACTGCAGCTCCTCAAGTGTAACCTACACACTGAACTTATCCAACGCGTTTATACTCAAGAAAAATCTGAGACAATTCCAGCAAGCTTTCGAAGTGATCTTACTGCTACGTTTGTAATGAATGCGACAGCTTTCATCCGGACAGCGCACTGTCACACAACTTCTCAAGAAAGGCGAATCTAACATCTGCGCACACATAAACTGTTAAGTTACTTTTAAGAAAAATCCATTTTTTCTTACCTCGACTTGGAGCAGTTAAAGTGAAATCACACAGCGAAATCCAAGAGTTACAGGCGTTACTCATTTAACAATGCGCCACTCGTTACTGTCTCACTTTCCGTCTGAGTGTAGTAAGATGTTTACGCATGCGCCGAGCTCCATCCACCATTTTCTGAATTTCTTCAATCAACCTCATTTGCATACCCTGCTGACGTTGGACTGCGTCTGCATTCTATTGCCCATATAAGGAAAAGAAAATTACGCGGGAAACGGGGGCGGGTCCGGTTGCTAGGGCAGCAGCCAGTGCGCTGCGATCCCGGTGGGCGGAGTCACGCTGTACAACTACGAGGACAGCAGATGTGTGAACAAACGCAGCACATCCTTCTTCTCTCCTCGCGCCGTCAGCCATGAGCACGTGTCGACAGCTCCGTCCTCGTACTTCATCGCGCAAATAGTTCGAGAGAGTTTTTTACGGCTGTGCAGAATAAATTAAATAGGCTGAAAGAGCTAAACGGAATGAGACCTTATCGGGACAAAAACGTTTGTCTCAAACAATCATATTTACAGGGAAAACTGGGAAGTTTACATTTAGTTTATAGATTCGTGTTTGTCTTTTTCCTCAAACTATCCTGAAACATTTCTATATTTGTTTGCTACAAATTAGTTGAGAAAATTAGGCTACACGTGTACTTAAACTGTGTCAATTATTGGCAAATTAGCTGTTAGTGCTTTTGCTTTGGCACTATTGGATCATAATGGGATAGGCGTATAGAAAACATGGACATTTTAAAATTTGTGCATGCATTAAGTGTTAACTTTTATTTAAACTTCACATCTAGTCAAATCTTTTTGACTGAAATCACTACCCCTAGTTTCATTTTGTACATAGGCTTCTGTTTGTTATAATTACATATTTATTATTTAAAATAAAATAGTAACACTAGCCTATAGGTATAACAGTGAATTACATGCACAGTAAACTGTTATTTGACATTCATTTGTAATCACAAATCAAAGTAGGACATGTATTTTTAGTCTCTTACCTTATTGTTCTGTGAAAGCTTTAGATTTTTATACAAGTTAAAAGCTTCTACTGTGATTTTAGGAGCTCGGTGCTTATACACTCAAGTAAAAAAGGTACAAAATCTGTAGTACATTTTCAAAAAATAATATATTTACAGTTTAGATACTAATAAGTAGACTATGTAAAATGTAGCCTACTTTTAAGGATTATAAGGTACTAATATGCACCCTTTACAGGTGCTGGTCATATAATTAGAATATCATCAAAAATGATTTGACTAATTCCATTTAAAAAGTGAAACTTGTATATTATATTCATTCATTACACACAGACTATTATATATATATATCAAATGTTTATTTCTTTTAATTTTGATGATCATGAAGTTTCACTTTTTTAATGGAATTAGTGAAATAAATCAACTTTTTAATGATATTCTAATTAAATGACCAAAATTGTACTTTTAAAAAAGGTACTGCTCCGGTGACAGGTTTTGTACCTTTTTATGAATCAATGACTATTCTAATTTGTAACTGATTAAACTTTCATGTTGCAACACTTCCCAGTCTCCCCTACCACGAAATCTCAGGTTAGTACTATAAAAACACTTATGGAACTTATTGCTTCACCGATACCATCATGTCCCTAAACTAAAAATAATGTTCCTTGAAGAATGACTCTTCAAAGAGGAATGTGCTCTAGGATCTGAGCGCTGTCCTGGAATAGCATGCATGCCTGCCGTGTGTTGAAATAATGTCCCATCTGCACACACCGTCCACAAGATGACAAGAAGTTCAGAGGACACAAATATGGACGAACAGAGCAATTTTAATGAGTTTCTTCACAAATATAAACATGATGGAGGAACCCACTCATTTTTAGACGGGGAGCTTTTTATAATATGATCGATGTTTAGAAGCTTTCACACGTGGAAAAACAGATGGAATGAGGCAAGATCTAGAGGAGGACCAAATTCATTAACAGCAACAGTACTAAAACATGGCATGCATCAGCACCGCAAACAAAGGGACAGATCCTGTGGCTTCCTCATCCCTACAGCGAGAGGACTTTCTGAGTTGTTAGCTATGTTTTTTGGGGCCTAAAATAAAGTATATTTTTTACACAAGATGGACGTTCCATATACTATAGAAAGCCTGAAAGTAGATTTACTAAAATAAATAAATGATAACAGTGTCAGCTTACTGCATAAATCACCCCAAGATTGCGTCAATCCAAAATCAACCAGTGTCACAAAAGCATCATTCGAAAATAAATGCATACAAATGATCGGAGTCATTATAAAAAAAGAAAAAGAAATAAAATACACAGGTTGACTTGCTACACAGCTCTAAGATGCTGAGAGCCTTAAAAACCCAAACTTAAGAAACATTAAGAGATCTAGAACTATAACATTTGTAATTTATATGTAATTATTACTTGATTTCGCCCAGCAGGGATTCCGGATTAAAACTGATGCATAACAGAACAAACATAAACGGCGATTAAAGGGCAATACTTATTCATTTCTAAGCAATGTGCAAGTTCTGCAGTAATCAAACATGGATTAACAAAGTAATTGTTGCATTTAGACCTTCAATTAGTGGTAAATACTAGGGTTTACACTTTATATTTAAAGCACCCCACAACTGTAATAATTCATATTTGAGAAATTTTAACGATGACTAAGATAATAGAAACAAAGAAGAAAAAAAACGATCGGAAATATGCTTGTTATTGCTTTACGATGATTTCCAGTGTTTCTTTCTTAAAAATAAAAAACTCAAACATGATACTGAAGTATCCTTGAATGAGGTTAATACTCATTGGCAAAATAAACATCTTCAAATGTTGAGCCTCACACACGCACATTACGATCACGCATATCTTACACATATCTTGTAACATACAACCATTCACATCTTGTTGGAATGTCCTTTTTCTCTGAACATTCATTTGACAGGCTTTTGACCAGGAGAATGCTCCAAATTGACATCTAAATGAACACAGATAGCATTGGTTTAAACAAACAGACGGTATAAACACTTCATGTCTGAATTCCTCAATTTAATAGTTTTGCCTGTCAAACGATGGTAATTGAGTGTGTAAACTGTCATTACTTAAGGATCCTCTGTATCCTGAAATACTTTGCGGAAAAAAAACAGTGCTTTCTAAAGCTCTGCACATGATCTGAAGCAGAAACGCTAGCGGATCTGACTCGCAGACATGTGCGCGGAAATGACCACAGGTTTGAAAGCAAAATCCACAGGGATTTGTCTTCTTAAAAAAACATCCATCAACGCTTTCAATTAGAAAAAGCACGACTCCAAATACTGCTACAAAACACACTTCTGAGTTCATTTCTTTGGGGGAGCAGTCGTTTTGATAAGTCGTCAGTCCTTCGCTGGTCAGCGAATGCACATGGCAGAGTATTGTAGAGCCGCTTTGGCCCTGAGTGTGGCAGCAGAGAGGGGGGCAGTCTGAGTTTGACCTCAGTATGTGGAGTTACAGCTCAACGCTTTTAGTTAGAGAGCTCTCCAGTGTGATGGGGAAGTCATGGAGCGTCTCCAGAACTGCGATGAGAGAGCTGACGGTGAGTTTGTCTCGCAGTAATGCGTTCTCCTCATACATGCGTGTGATGACGGGGCATTCGGCCAGTAGAGGAAGCCACTGCGGCAACAATCGATCTCTGTGAGAGTGGAATACACGTACAGTAAATACATTGTTTATTAAAAAACTAAACGAGTTTGCTTTATAGAAGCATGTGTGTGTCCTTACCTCGCTCCGAGACAAACTAGCAGCTGGAACTTGCCATCTTTGCCAATGTTGCGTGGCATACTGTTAATGGCGTTGACGTATCGACAGAAAGATTCACTATTCAAACCTAGTGGCTCTGGTTTTTCTTGAAGGTCTCCAATCTGATCAGCATTCTCCAGAAATGCTACTGTTCTCTCTGTACAACACACAGACATAGGAACTCCTTTATATTAGATTAGACTGAGTTTGTTTTATTTTTTGTTTTTCAGAAAAAAATTATAATAATTTCATAGAATGTAAGTTATAGGCTTTAAACCACAGATTTCATCACAAACATGATAAATTAACTAGGGCTGTTTGTGTTTTTCTTTTTCTCTACTGCTATCACAGGGAAACATTTAATAAGCTGAGCTTGCCATAGAAGTCCCACACAAAAACGTTTTTCTGAAAGATTCGAGCCGAGCGGAATCCATGATGGAAGAACTGCTCCAGTGCCCACACAAGACCACCTTCTCCACACAGCAGGACTGTAAGACTGCCCCTCTGAAAGCACACACAAACCTTGAGATTCAAAAACAAAGTTACATGGACAACAAAAATGATAATAATCTTGCGTGGGCATATGATACCTCTTTTTCTGGTTTGTGGAAATGCTTTATAATATTGTTGACTGCTTCACCGATGGATTCCTGTATCTGTACAGTTGTTGGTTCTGTAGAAAATTTTACAGAAATATAAAAAAAAGATTTCACACCTAAAGTAATTGATATTTCTTGACATTATTGAATGTGCATCCACAATAGAAGCAACATTCATACCCTGTAGTCTAATAAAAGCTGATTTATATACAAGGAGAGTACTATGTACTTCATTTCCGCAAATTCCATCATCAGAAAATCAAAAAATGTCATTGTGGATGACCGCTACTAGAACATTTCTACAATGTTGTGCAATGCCAGATTTTAACCACTAGGTGTCAGTGTAAGTCCAAGATGACCGCCAGCACATCATCATCAACAAATGACTGAGCACCTTTGAAATTTTAGATGGACTTACTGTTTCCACGTCCTGTAAGCGATGTGATGCTAATTCGTCGGATCTGGGAAGGTGATCGCTGAAGGGGCGGAGTCTTAGACCCTCTTCCTCCGTCATCATCATTGCATGGAACTACAAATTCACCAATCAGAACTCGCTCAAGACTGCCATCATCCACGCCCTTCCCCAGCCACTTGCCACACGGGAACCTGGAAAGGACAAAGAGTAAATAACAAGACAACCATAAAAGGTGCAGGATGAATGGCAAGAGACTAAAGTAGGCCGTACTTGTACGTGTGGCCGGTGATCTCATTGCGGACCATGACACAATCCACCAGCCACTTGGCAAGCAAGCCAGAATTATCATGACCCAGCTGCACTGTCGTCAACTTCCCGAGGTTCTGACACTGTAAGATACACATACAGAATAGATAAAGGCAACCATGTCAGAGGCTGTCTGAGAATAACTGAACAACCCATGTGAGTGTTGAGCAGAGGAAGGACACCAAGATAGTGAACGTGTACAATGCACTATTATGGTCGGTTTAGACCATAGGAAACACACAGCTCTAAAAACAATCAGAATTTGACTAAACGCAAGTGTCCAAAATCACCACTCCATAAGAGTGAAAAACTAGCTTTAGTGAGTAAATACACAGTACATGTACAAAAGTCGGGCTGCTAAAAAACAAACAAAAAAAAAAAAAAATCACAAGATTTAAAGCTAAACAACCAAAAGGAGAAGAAGAGGAGCTCTCTCTATGTAGAGAAGTAGAAAAATGGAGAGATGGATGAATGGAAAGAGAGGGAGGAGTACAATGGAGGGATGTGCACCTAACCTTGAAGGCGATGGAGATGTGCGTGTGAGGCCTAAAGGCAGACTGCGAGAGGACACAGCATGAGTTAGAACATGATGGGTGATTGACAGCAAGACAAATGACAGTGATTGGTTTTATGAGGTGGGATGGAAGAATAATATCTCCTTCCTCAAAGTTATAGATTCGTGGAAGTGCATAAATAAAGAGGTTTTGATCACTAATGCATGAATCACCATTTCAGGGGGAAAAATAATAATCTGCACATCAAGAGAATCATTTCAAGAGAGAATGCAAAATATTTATAAGGGGCCAAAGCAAAGTAAAATTCACAACAGTTGTGTGAATATAAATTTGTCACACTCAAAAAACAAAAGAAGAGAGAAATAAATTATATTTTACATTTTTAGAATATTCTGCAAAAATTTAATTTAAATATTTTTTATAATAAAGTTAATAATTTTATAAAATATGTAAAGAGATTATGGTTATATTCCTCAATTCTTATGGTTTTACTGCAAAATTTAAACAGATTATTTAAATTGTAAACAATTTGTACTTTATGGTACTATAAGTTTTCATTTTAAAATTTATAATGCCAATTGAAATAAAAGTCACAATATTACAGTACGTTGTATTTATTCCATTAAGTACAAAAAATAAAAAAATTATGTTTGGATGAATTATAGAAAAAAAAATAGTTAAAGTATTACTAAAATGGCTAAAAATTTCTCTTGGGTGAAATGTGACATTGTTATCATGATATTATATATGTTGTTCAGCTATATTTCCATAAATAGTTTCGCTCTAACAGATGTTCAAAAGACCTGAAAGCAGACTCAATTCTGCCGATGGCAGGATGGAGGATTGTTTCAGTCCCACACTCAAAATAAACAAATGTATCGGTTTCAGGGCAGAACAGCTGGAGCCTGATGTCACCGCACTCACATCAAACTTCATTTCCAGAACGTTCTTGGTGATCTGCAGGATGCCGGAGTCGCCCAGCTCGCCGGACACACACAGCCAGGGGTTGGACGTGGTCATTGCGTTACTAAGCTTCTTGATGGGGATAATGACGGCCCTGTATGGAATCACTTAGGATGCAAAAAACAAATTGCAAATAAACACAGCATTCTACAAAAAGGCAGAAAAATTCATTCATGCTCCCTGCTGTTTGCCTGAGTGTTTGCGTCAAACATAATCACCAAATATTCAAGATTTGGAAGAACAAATGTAGAAAATGTAATATACATCAACTATGTAGATACAGTCCTGATTTGCATATCTGTACATCTGTGTGTGTCTCTCTTTCTGTGGGACGTACTTATGGTGGTGAAGACGCTGGTAAAGCAGAAGTAGTCCACGGTATTCAGGCTCAAGAGGTGAAAGAGAAACTGCTCTTTTTCCTCTTCGCAGCGCAAGAAGGCGTAACGCTTGTACAGCTTCCTGTGGGAACATCGCATACTTAATAACAGGTGCACTTACTTGAAACGGGTCAGCTTGCATGTGCTTGTTTGCTTCACAGGTTCTTGTGATGAGCATGTTTTTTGGTGTGTTTGTGGGAGTCTGAAAGCCTTCAGGTGTGTGTGTGAGTGTAAATGGGAGTGTGGATGTGTGTTGCACGTACTTGGTTAAGGCCTGGTTAGACAGCAGCTGTTTGAGAGACTGGGAAAGTAGTTTTTTCTCCAGAGAGAGTCGGATCCAAGCACGTGCTCGACCTACATCGGTTTTAATCTCTCCCATACTTTGGATGTGTCTGAGAAGTCGAAAAAGATGATCAAAAATATAAAGCAATAATGCAATACACTGTAAGTGGGTTAAACGAGGCTGAAAGCACTGCAATCTCTTTTTTAAAAACATTGTCAACTGAATTATGCAACCAAAACAATGTAATACGCACTGCGGTATGCAACATTTAACTGTCTTCAAGCAATAAACACACCTCATATCCTGTATGACTGATAGACGTAATGCAGGAAGACCAACACTGGACTCTGGCTTCCGTTTTTCCTGGCCATTAGACACTGCGGAGCAAGAAACAAACAGTTTTAGCACAATCGCTATTTTAAATCCCTTCTTGAGGCACTGTTAGCCTGTTAGCATGTAGCAGTGTTAGGCCTGAAACACAGTCATACTGTATATGAACACAAACTGTTCTAACTATGCAAACTGAATGCCAAATGCAATTTAAAATACAATTCAAGTGCATTTTGAAATCACTATAGCAGTTGTGAACATGAAAAATTTGCTGTGTGTCCCTTTCAGTATTTCTGTGAGAAGCACTAAGCAATTTAAAAGTTAGCTAAACATGTTTACAACTGTATTAGGTATTGAAGTTCCCCAAAACAATGAAAAACGAGCTTTAGGTCTTAAAAAAAAGAAGGAATATTGTTTTTTGAGTACAAGTATATTTACACTTCAATATAATGTAGTAATGCTAAATGTTAGCATGCCACTTGCAATCAGTATCAAGCACACAAAGCATGACACGTACTTAATCAAATCCTACTTTAATCACTTTTTTTTTAAGATTTAGACACAACAAATATATCACCAACAAGGTTTTGCATTTTGTTTTTACATAATTTAGTTCTGAAACTTACACCCCTGAAAGTCGTTCTATAACTTGAGAAGAGTTGTTTCTCGTCTTATGAACTTGTATATATATTTTACCTGGAGACTCTGACAGCTGTTCGTTTTTCTCTTCTCTCGTCTGGTAGTGTAATAAATGAGACCACAGCGCAGACTTTCCCTATTAACCAGGATAACAGCACACAGTGATTCCCAGCATTAGCTTGTATGCATTTTAATGTGAAAAGCATTTCCATGTGTTTGTGTCTCACCTGTTTGACCTGTAGACCGTGGCTCCATATTCTCTCCAGCAGGTCACACAGACTGGCTATGAGTGTGTTCTCCTCCAGGCCAGTGATGTTCACCTCTCCATGTCCCAGTTCAACAGCCTCTCTGCCCATTTTCTCCACCAACATACGCTTGGTCTGAACATCCATTGATAAACAACATTAAAAACAACATACCAGACAATTCAATCTTGATTGAGTCTAAGGTCTTTAATGCAGCAGACAAGTGGGTCAGACTAATAACTATGCTTCCCACACTTCTTACCCAATGCATTTTTATGGCCTGTCCAGCGATTCACAACTACTAGATAAGGATATTAAAATCATTACACAGAATTGTATTGTACTAACTGTTAAATGAATACATGCATGTGATTGTACTACTTAGTCTACAACTGTATCCAGTGAGACTCTCAACAGACTGATTGATGTTATGAACAGTGACTTGAATTAAATTCTGCTCTACAAAAAAATTCATGTCTAGCAGATGAACTATTTTAAAGCACAGGAATAATTTAATATTAAATATAATTTCATATTAATAATGTCTGTGCGCTAAAATATTCTGCTGAGAGTCACCAGACAGACTTGCAACAGACAGATTGATGTCTAAGATTGACAAAGATGACAAATATTAATGTCTAGCCAATTAAATATTTTAGAGACAGAAATGTTTTCAAATGATTTTATTAATTTATTGTATTTATTTCTTTTTTACTTTTTAGGGATATTTTTTATTATTATTTTATTTTTATAATAAATACATAAATAAATAAATCATAATTTTCCACTCGATTGAATCAAGCAACTCTTAAAAAGAGTTGCATTACTAAAATTCTTGTCAATATGATAAGCCAAATATTTTTGTCCAAATAACCAAAAAAAATGGCCAATATTATGATTATATGGAATTTTGTCCTTTTTAAAAAAAAAATAATTTAAGTATTACAATATTATAACAAATCAAAAATGGATATTCATTTAAAGATCTGCTAAAAAATTAATTAAAGAATTTAATAATGATAAACAGCATTTTTAAAGAATAATTTTAAGTACATTTTAAGAGATCACAGCAAATGCATTTGAATATGAAAAAGTGAGAAAATAATCTCGATGTCAATAAGTAAATAAATAAATAAAAATCCAATATCGACTTAGAACCAACATTCTTAATTTCCAGGTATTCCATGGCAGTGGGAACCTTGTTAAAACACACACATTTGTGAACACACACAAATACATCCATCTGTGCATATTAAACTCATCCTGACCTTCATTTTGCATTCTTTCAGTAAACCCTCCACAAACTTCCAGTTGGTCTGAGCGATGACCGCAGGGGACAGGTCTGATAGTTTGGGTTGTCTCAGGTTCTTCCCCAGGCTACGGGCCTCCTGCATGTACTTCTACACAAAGAGATCAGGACACAGACATTTAAAAGAGCAAAGTCACTTCAAAAGGTTTAATCTACCTCACATTCTTTACAGAAAAACAAGATCTTATTGGGGGTTGATTATAAAGCAGAGGATTTTATTCTTTGTTGTGGGGTTTATGATTGCTGAGCGTCTGGGTCGGTAAGCGCTCACTACTCAAAGTCTGGTGTGTGGGAATATCCAGGGGCAGGATTGTGCGCAGCAGAGTTCAAAGGTCACTGTGTCTGAGGGGAGGAATCTGGGAGGAGTTTGTTATGGGCATGTTAGGAATGTTTTAAGTCGATCATATAATGGCAGGCCTCCACATACCAGACAGCAGGCCGAGAAGGACTTTTTAGGCGGTTTAATAGGTGGGGGTGGCGCCTTATCCCACTCCCAGAAAGCCATAGAGTTCTGCAGGAGCAAACACCCCTCCACCTGCCGTGAGGTGGTATGGCCCACACAGCACACAAACACACACAGAAACCATGAAGAAACAATAGAAAAGGAAAGAAAAAAGCAGCATGCACATGAATGCAAGAAAAGACAAGCAAGAAGACACTTGAAAAAGAAAACGCAAGCTCAGAAGTCAAAGAAAATAGAGACAAATGACGAAATGAGAACAGGCAAATTGACTAAAACCCCAAGAGGCCTTTGCATTAAGCATGATTCACCAGGAGCCATTTACAAGTCAAATTTCATGTAAATCACTTACAGCCCTGAAGACTATTTATGTGATTCAGACATCAAGAATCTGTGATTTATGGAGAATTACTGTTCCTTACATTAACTAGAAGTAATAGCTCACTGAAAAAATTGTGTAAAATTCTTGAAATTAGAAATAAATGTTTCTTGAAAACTTGAAGTGTTTTAATTCCTGTACAAATCATTCTTTCGAAAATCAATCAGCCAATCTGATTAACAAAACTGGTCTGGATTATCAATTCAGAGATTTGGTTGTAATGGTAAATAACAACTTACAAAATATATGGGTTATCTATTTTAAAATTATGTATTCTAATTATATACATTTTAAAAAAAATTCTTTCATTTTCATATTTCATTGAATTTGAACTTGAACTGTTGCGTTCTTTTGTCAATGTCAGCTAACTAAAAAATAAATGAGTTTACTTAAAGCTTAATTTAAGCTCTCATCTAATATTTATATTTGAATTACTGAAAACAGTTTTTAATTGTACTAATTTTAGTTAACAATACCAACGGAAAAGAGCGACAGTTTTAGTTTTCAAAATAACTTCTTGTGTGTTCCATGGAAGAAAGTAAGTCTTACAGGTTTGGAACAACATGAAGGTGAATTAAACAGATTTATCATTTTTTACTTTGTGATTCTGCCAACGATCAGCTTTATCTACCATCTGACAAATAAGACCCTTGGAAGGCACCAGTATAAAAGAGATGGAGGAAGTAAAAAGACTCAAGATGGAAGGAATTAGATAAGAAGTCTGTGCTAATCAAACGCTGCACACAGAACAAGATAAAGAGAAGGGAGGAGAGACGCTGAAGAGGAAGAGAGCTGCAGTCGTACCTCTTTGAGGTCGTTGTCCAGCACCAGATGGTCGTTGTGCTGTCTGTGACGGTCCACTCTGCGCTGGGTCGAGCATGTGCGGTTAGACCACCTGATCAAAGAGAGATTCCATTAGTGAAGTGTGATTAAAGGGGGGGTGAAATGTTATTTCATGCATACTGAGTTTTTTACACTGTTAAAGAGTTGGATTCCCATGCTAAACATGGACAAAGTTTCAAAATTAAGTTGTACGTTTGAAGGAGTATTTTTGTTCCCAAGTGACGGTTTGTCACAAGTTTCGGAAAGTTTTTTTCGAGTATGGGTCTGTGTGACGTTAGATGGAGCGGAATTTCCTTATATGGGTCCTAAGGCACGTCTGCCGGAAGAGCGCGCGCTCCCGTATAGCAGAGCAATGAGAGCACAACAGACTTCACTGATCAGAGCGATTCACTGATCAGAGCAAGAGTGTTGCGAAATGTCACAAAAGGAGTGTGTTTTTGGTTGCCAGGGCAAGACAACCCTGCACAGATTACCAAAAAAAAACAGCATTAAGGGACCAGTGGATGGAGATTATTTTTACAGAGCATCAACGGAGTTGTGCAAGTGTTTTTGTTTGTTCCCTGCATTTCGAAGATGCTTGTTTTACAAACAAGGCCCAGTTTGACGACGGATTTCCGTATCATTTATTTCTTAAGGATGATGCAATCCCAACGAAAAAGGGTCACGATCGTGTGTTGGAACCGCAGGCGGTGAGTAAAACTGCTTCAAATATCTCTGCCTCCTTGTTAGTGCGTCCACCTCCCATGCCGGAGACCCGGGTTCAAGCCCCGCTCGGAGCGAGTCGTTGCTGATGCTGCTCTCGTTCAGTTTCAGCCTCGGGATCTGATTCTGGATCATAAATAAACGGCTGAATCTGACTGTAAGCCATGGTTTGTTTTGGATGTTGGTTTTTCCCTCACGGTAATGTCACAGCTTCCACATGCTCTCAACGCAAAAGCCTATTCGCGCTCGTGATTCTTTAGCTCCGCCCACACATCACGCCTCCAGGCGCTCGTGTTTTTCCAGGAAAAATCGGTACAGACTATCTTTCTCTTATGAATATAATAAAACTAAAGACTTTTTGGAGTTATGAAGGATGCAGTACTACTCTATTGGTACTCAAGATTAACAGGATATTGAGTGAAAACGAGCATTTCACCCCCCCTTTAAAAACAGATGGATTGCAGCATCTGTTGTAGTTTAAAACAGAGCTTTAGAACTAATATTGACACTGAAGTGTTACATGCCCCACACTGAACAGTCAATCTCTTCTAATAGTGTTGAGGACTCACTTGTTGTTGGTGGGCCCTGAGGCGAGCACATCAGCCTGTAGTTTGGGGAAGAAGCCCTGCTGGTATTTTCCTTGACCAATCTTCATATCCAGCAGGTGAGGATGGATGGCTGTGTGGTCCATCTTTCTCAGCCGCTGCTCTATGGCCTGGGCTGGAGACGAGAAACACAGCTGGAGTGAGAGGGGTTTGTGTTGAGTCTTAGAAGTGTTGAAGCTACAAAACACTTCAGAATATTCACTGATAAAAATAATAAGCTTGAGGCTAGACTTCCACAACGGCCAAATAAAAGTGGCTTGTTTTTCAAAATAATATTAAGATTCAATAATTCCAAATAGAAAATAATATCAATAGAAAAATAAGAATAATAAACCAAGTATAATAAATAACTTATAAATAATAAATATTATAATATTATTATAATGTACTTATATAATAATAATAAAAGCATAAACTAAGTATTATTCTATTAAGAATAAGAAAATATTATTTATTATTGTTGTGCTCATTTAATTATTTTTTTTTATAAATTAATATAACAGTTTTGTACGACAGCTTCAATAATGAAACATTACCATGCAATTTAACAATCAACTCTATGACTTCCAGATTGCATATTGTTTTTGAAAATGTTGGGCATCTTTTAAAGGGCATATGTGGGCAGTTTGCCAGATTTTTTAAGTCAGAACAGCAGCATCCATCTGCTGTTACAAGAGGTTATTAACCTAACAATGGTACTAAGGGCTGAGCGAGCAGAACCACGCTCAACAATATTCAGCGCACATACACACAGGCTTCCCAAGATGACACAATACAGCCACGCCAGGCACCCCTTCTTTTCTTTTCAGCATCTGGCAGCCTTTCAAAAGCGCTCCATTCATATGACTCATTTGAGGACACACTCTTCACTTCTTTTATTCTGCGCTCCTCATTTTTCAAACACTTCTGCCGTCTCTCTTTCTCCCCCCGTCTCCTCGGCCCATCAGCCGCCCTCTTGAACTGTCACTCTCTATAATCATTTGGGCACATATGCAGCAGCTTTTTTTTTCTACAGGCTTCATTAAAATGGAAATACACAATTTGCAGTGACAGATAAATGACTAGGGAATCACCATCGGTTCAGAAAGAGAATGATGAAAGGTGCTCTGCCGAGGATGCGATTGCACAAAAATGCGAAGACATTTTCAATGCAGCAAAAAACAACGATTTTTAGAATCTGTTTCATCGCATTGCACTCCTTTTTACTTGCACACAACCGTACAAGTTTAGGGGTTTTATTTTTTAATTAATATTTTTATTTTATTTGATCAAGGATGCATTAAACTGACAACAAAAAAGTCACTTATAAAGATATTTATAAAGTTACAAAAAATGCTGGTCTTTTTTCTGTTTCCTATAAGTAATATTTCTATTGATAATAATTAATAATTATATTATTGAACCCTAAATCAACATATTAGAATGATTTCTGAAGGATGAAGCATGTCACACAGAAAAATAACTGCATCATAGAAATAAATTACATTTTAAAATAATTACAAATATCTATTTTTTTCAATTTTTTTTTTTTACAAAGAATCACTGGTTGAGTCAGAGATCAACACGTCGAGCAATGTTTTGAAAATTATAGTAGTAGAAACCTGAAATGGTTTAAACAATTGACTTTGCACATTAAATCTTAGTAAGACTTCAAATACATTTTACTTCATTATTATGAGAGGTCGATCTCAATGTTTCTTACCCGACTCTTTGAGAAAGGTGCATTTCTGGTAAACAGATGAGCGCAAGCTGGGTGCGCGAACATTGTAGAGACGGGCCTTCTCAATGCGTCCGTCAAACACTCGAAGGAGGGGCTCCTTCTCCTCCCACTGAGAAATGATCTTGTTGTCGATGAAGGTGGCAAACATTTGCGTTTCGATGAAATGGGACAGGAAGGGCAAGTACGGTTCCGGCTGATCCGAAAGGAATGAGGCCTAAAGAGAAATCAAATGAAAGAGGTACCATCTGAAACTTTTGATGAAAACTCTGCTACAAGACCAAGACAAAAGGGCCGAACTAAACTACAAACAAAAACATTAAGAGCGTAGTTTTACTAATAAGTGTGTAGAATGTAAGTCACCTTGTCAAAGTTGTGCATTTGCTCTCTATTGGTCAGCCAGGACTCCAAATCTGGCGAGTTCTGGATCACAAACGACTCGTAGTCCGCGAACATTGTGGCAAAGCGTGCAGCGAACACCTCCCTCAGCTGCACGTTCAGTTTAGCGTTCCTCAGCTCCTCTTCCTCGACAGGAGACCTTCCTCCAACGCCCTCCTCCCCTACAGCTTTCTGCCCCGCTGCCAATGCCTCCAGACGCGCCACTTTCACCCCTGTCCTTTTGGCCAGAGCCTGCAGACGCTCCAGAGTCGGGTTGCCCTGAAGAAGCTCCAGCACGTCCAGCGCCTCTCCACCAAGGTTGCCATTCTTTCGGTCATCCACCAACTCACTCAGGGATGTGCTCTTCAGTTCCTTCTCCAGCACGGAGGTCTGCGAGCTCACAGCTGGTTCAGAGGAGGTGTTGCCCCCCTCAGGAGACAAACCAAAACTTAGCAATACCTCACTGAGTTCCTGGATGAATTCGGTCTTGTTGGGGAACTGAGGGAAGTCTTCAGGTAACTCGATGTAGTGGTTGTCGATGTCAACAAAACACAGGTTCGCCTGAGGAGAGAAAGAAGCCCAGCAAATGAACATTTACGTGGCTTCAAGCCACACATCGAAGTCTGCAATTGTAGGAGTTCAAGTTTTGCTGTGCAATACTTTTATTATTTGTTATTAAGATGTCACCAGGCTGATTTTTCTGCAATTACACTTCAGCCTGAAGTATAATGCAACATTAGACAATAATGCTGTGACAAAGGAAATTTGTCTGTGTGTGTGTGTGTGTATAAATGGATCAATGACAAATGAGTGTTTTTAAATGCTTTGAAGTAAAACAATTTAAAATGTACTTTATTATATATACAGTCAAACCAAAAATTATTCTTAGTACATATAACTATGTACTTAAATTTAATTCAACCTAATTACCTACCTTTCTATCAAAGTTATCTGACATTATCAAGAGGAATTTGCTCTGACAATTATATAATATAATATAATATAATATAATATAATATAATATAATATAATATAATATAATATAATATAATATAATATTTTAATTTATGAAATTAAATTTTTGAAATGTTTTATTTAGTATAATAATGAATAAATAAAAAAAAAAAAAAGTTAATGGTTCTTGGTTAAAAAACAAAAAAAAATAATCCAAAATAATTGCCTGGCAAACTTATCACTACATGAACATGAAGATTACATTATAAGCCAACTTCATTGTGATGTGCCAAACAAAGAATTGTCCAAAACAAATGCATGCTGGGAAATTACAGTATTCAACGGAAATCATCAGCTGTACTGACCTAATAACATAAGCCAACATCTGGAATTAGGTTAAATCAATCCAGTGGATCATTAGAAATCTCACTGTGTGACACACTGATGTTCAGTCACATGCAGTGCCGCTCATGCAGTCAAAACGCCCTCAAGTGAGTGTGTGAGAGTGACCTTGTTGCTGTAAAAATAAATCACTCAAGCAGAACTATCCGTTCTGTCAGGCCACAATGCTGACAGCCTGTCACAAACCAGCATTCACTCCGGTATGTATGTGTTAGACCCAGCTAAATAAAAACACTACATATTTTTTCCTATTAAAAATTCAAATAACTTTAGGTTCTGTCTTCATTTCATATGAGTGCACATAATTTGAAATGTGTGTCAGATTTCTTTATGTGGCCTTTTTTTAACATCTCTTTTCACACTGCGACATGAACATGAGTGTGTGCATATATGTTTACGCACATGTAGGTTTGTCTTGAGCTGTAAACATGCATCTAACACTCACTGCATACTAATACTGTTACTGATCAGAAGAATCCTGTTCTAAAATGGGTAAAACAATGTACAAGAGCTGAAGCATAATAATTTAACTAAATGTCACTGTTAGCCATACTTTGAGTGCTGTTACACAAGGACATATCAGAAAACCTCAAGAGGTTTTAAAGCAAGGAAACGGTTGTGAGGAGAGCTGTATCCAGCCTCAAGAGATGCCTACGGAAATGGCATCCCAAAATACCCTGTAACAAGGTCAGTTTAAAAAAGATGGTGGATGAGGCAAAATCTAAATAACAATTGATAATCATTTTATTGCATTGATTA
This sequence comes from Carassius auratus, assembly GCF_003368295.1. NCBI lineage: Eukaryota > Metazoa > Chordata > Actinopteri > Cypriniformes > Cyprinidae > Carassius > Carassius auratus. Next base: position 28,520,605 of record NC_039246.1, on the reverse strand, counting down.
TATTTCTCAGTATATATGTGCTCTGCATTTTAATGATTTTTATTAGAGAATTATTTCTATTATTAGTTAACAAATAGACATAAGAGAAGTTTTTCAAAAAAAATTCAGAATCCCACCGACCCCCTAAATCTTTTAAACATTAACTTACATAAGCAAACAGAAACACAAAAGTGATGCAGTAAAATGGAAACCCATGTCGTTTCCCCAAAATGAGCCATCTCCTCTCTTGTTCCCCTTCGATCTCGTTCTAGATGCTATAAGTCTTTTTTTCTGGGTCAGAGTGACTTCAAACAGAATGCATAGTAGGAAATCTGGATGCTGAGTTACGGAAAATGGGATTTAGGGATGAGGATGTGGGGAAGCCTTGCAGCCTCCAGACGGACAAACCATGAATAAATAACCTCTGCTAAGAATTCTGATCCTAATGCAACATTAGTATCTGAAGCTAATGTAACACATCAGACGTGAAAGCACTGTGTTCACTCTAAGAAATAAGAGGGAAACCAGGACTGTAAAAGAAGAGCCTCATACTCCTCAGGCTATTTTCAGCAAAGGCCTCTGGTGCTTTTGAGGGCATTCTAATACGCAGATCAGCCATCGTCACCAGCCAATCAGGCTCCAAAGTTATAAAGCCTCTTAAAAAACAAACAGCCCACTTGATGGAGGCATCCACATGCCAGGGATTTCCAAGAGGCTGTGGTGAGAAAAAGTGTGTGAATGTGTAGGTTTGTGCAGGTTACCTCTTGAGGCAGCTCTAGTTTAGAGCGGTCCGTGCCCTCTTTAGACTGCAGGCCCATGAGATACGGCACAGGGGCGTCCAGGAAGTGCAGAAGTGAAGCAGGAAGGATGGGCACATACACATGCTGCCACTGGAACGGGAACAGCAACGTTGTGATTCCTTCTGCAACCACCATGAGCCTCTGGTAATCTAGATGCACACAGACAAAAAGACAAGTCAAAACAACTTCAAATGAAAAAATAAAGAAATAAACGATAAGGAAATCAAATGAAAAACTATTTACTTTTTGTAATGTCTATTTGAAGCTTTCTCAAAACATTCTCAGACAAATTTGATATGTGATTAATTTGTGAAGTAAATTAACTAAATTAATTTTTTGATCACTTTTCATCCCCAGTATATAGTTGTTTTTTGTCAATATAAAAGGTAATTATTGTTTTCCCTAATATAGTAAATATTATATATATATATATATATGCATAACAGTGAAGATTGTAACCATAAATTAAGTCGAAATTCCTAAAACTGACTCGCAAATCTGTTTTTCTGAATCATCAAAGTCATTTTTCTACTTTCCTTTGGCATTTGATGATGGTTCAGTCTGTAGCCAATTAAGTTTGATGAAAAGCAACTTGTCACATAATACTCTATGGTGGACTTACTAAAACAGGGCAGTGTTATTATTAATAGATGTTTCTCATAAAAATATCATCATTCGTTTATATGGAGAACAGTCAGAGGAATTCATTAGCGTGTGTATCAGCTTGTGTTTACTGAAAAGCATATGTGCTGCAGAAGGGTAATGTAATATTCATTAGGCTCCTCCACATTCACTCAGTCTCCACATCAAAGGCCCTGCAAAGATGCACTTGCCAGCATCAAAACTCAAATTGAAATGCTTAAATAAGAGATTAACTGATCTGCATACAGTGAATACTTGAGTCAAACAGAAACATCCTGTAATCTTGATATAAAAGTAGAGCTTGCCATGTGGTTTATACATTTGAAATGGAATTAATTAAACCACATAATTATCATTGTATTAAGACTATTAATCATTAGAAATAGACACAAAGTTAATATATAGTTTGGAAACTGTCTATATAAGTATATATTTTGTATTTATCATATAATGTAATAATAGTAAAGAAAAAATACAATTAAAGAAAACCAAACCAAATAAAACAAAAGCACTATGGACCAAACAAAAGCAAACAAACCCATGTGAAAGCAAATTGTAATGAACAAAACAAATGAAAGCAAATGAAACAAGGCACAACCAAACAAAACCAAGCCAAATGAAAGCAAACAATTCCAAACAAAACCGACTGAAACAAAAGGAAATGAAACATTCTAAACCGAACTAATATGAACAAAACCAGTCGAAACCAAACAGAATGAAAGCAAACAAAGCAAGACAAAAGCCAAATTAAAGCAAAACCGAACTAAACCAAATGAAACGAGCGGAATACACAAAATCACATGAAACAGGTGAAACCAAAAGAAAGCAAACAAAAAGAGAAACTAAACAAGTATTAACAAAACAAACAAAACCTAAAACAGATATATATAAACATACAAAACCAAGCACAAGTGGATAAATCTGGACTAGGCAGGTGCACACAAAGACGACCAAACAAAACAAAAACACATTTCCTGAGCTAAAATTGTAGGTTTCTTACCTTGTGAATAGAGAAGGATCTGCATCTCTAGTAGGACACAAGTAAAAATCTGCACCAGATTTTCCACTCCCAACAACTGGAAGGCCTTACTCAGTGGGAAATCAGCCAATGGCAGCTCCCCGACACCAGGCCTCTGGCACAGGATAGGTTCATACACTCCGTGGAACTTTAAAGAGCGTCCAGGCGGCGGCAAAGGTACTTCATAGAGGATGTTGTAGATGTAGCTTTCCAAAGGAAGTGGGGGTGGCTGATTGGAGATGACAGCGCGGTGCACCTGGGACAGGAAGCGTTTACAGGCATGCATGAAGGGCATGGGCGTGATTAGACACATAGCTTTGGACACGTACAGAGTGTCGCGAACAGAATCGTAGCCTTCACCGGAGCAGCCACAGCTTCTGCGGCCTCCTTGTGAGGAGGAAGTTGAGGAAGGAGACTCAACTTCATCCAGGCTGCTGGCTAAAGAGTCCATACTTGAGGAGGATGAGGATGATGAGGAAGAGGATGATGACGAAGGGCAGTTATGGGCAGATGCATTATGCTCTGCTTGGTGCATCTGGTGTAGCGTCTGCATGGCAGAGCAGATCTGAGGACTGGTCACCTCCTCGTAGAAGGTGTGAACGAAACCATACGTGCGAGATCCGTCTTCTCTTGTGATGAGGAACGAGTGGAATTGTGGGGTACGACTGTCACGCTGTGTTCGGAATGACAGACCTTTGGGCATGCAGAGCTGAAGAGAAAGAGAAAGAGAGAGAAAATGACTTGTTGCTTCAGTAACTACACATTTATTAATGTGGCCTTTACTGTGCATTTTTATATATGCAGGACTTCTACTGTTTCAGCAACATCAAAAAACAAAGTTAGCCTAAGCACTCCACTGAAGGAAAAAAAATATTAACATGAGCACAAAAAAGTACCAAACCAAAGTACCAGGTTTTCTTTTTCTTCTTTTGTAAATATTTATCTGGTTGTTTGCTTGGCTATATAAATACATATGAACAACAAAATTTGCTCCAGCTTTTAAATAAATAAATATTTACAAGCTTGTGAACTGGAGTTTTTATTATTATTATAATTATTATTATTATTATTATTATTATTATTATATGTGAAGAGACTGTTGCCAGAAGACAGAAAGCCAAACACATTATATGTTTTGGATGATTGATTTTCCTCTTACTCTGCTTTACTTTAATGGATGTACAGTGAGAGATGGCACCTGTTAAAAGTTGTCTGGTCAATATGTTTAATACATGCAGTACATTCCTCAAGATTTTATACAAATTACAGGGGAGCAATTCACTTCATTCATTTGTTACTACGTAAAGTCTTACAAACACAAAATATTGCGTTGATAAAAAAGGTGTACAGTACAATTTCGGCATGTTTTCTTCACTACACAGGGCAAAAATTTTATGCTTTTGCACCTACTCTTCTACTTCGCTCATTTACGCAGCACCATGCTGCTCACACATGCAGTGTGAATATTGTAACTTGTTAACATGTTATCAAAATAAAGTGTCACTCAAATGCCAGCTAAAATATGCAAGAACTGGAACAATAGAAAAAAGGAGGGAGAGAGAGAGAGAAAAAGGACAGAGAACAAAAGATTGCAGGAGTGAAAAGAGCCAAGAGTGGAACTGAAAAATCAAAGTAATAACCGTGGGAATTTTATCCAGACCTTGGAGGACTGAGAACTGAAATGAAGTTCTGTGATTGCAAGCTGTCTTTCAAGCACCTTGAATGTGTGTTTGTGTACTTTTATGTGCAAACCTCTGTAGACAGGAGACTGGCCTTGAAAGATGACTAAACAGGAACGTCATTACGTTTTTTTCTTCTTTTTTTTTCTCAAATGATGTGAAGCCGCCGTGACTGGCAGCACTGAACACTTCAGATGTTCCTTTTACAGAGCAAGAACATGCACAATGAGCCGTTTCCATGCTGATGTGAGCAGAGAGCCTGGGTTAAATAATTGATGCTGGTGTCACTAATGCCAAGCATCCGTTTACGTTTGCTGATGGAAAAAACGACCTTGCAGCACAGAAACGATAGGTCAGAGGTTTTCGTTACCTCTGCATGCTCTGGGACGGTAACACAAACCCTTCAGCTGATCACTGCACGCAACCACAGAGTGAGTGAGAGTCTCTGTGTACACGTTATGACACTCCAAATCAATGCAGATACAGATCTTTCTTATGACTAATGTGAGAAATATTGAAACTGTGTGTGGGAACCTTTATTTGAAGCAGAAAACAAACAAGTTTAGATGAGTCGGACATGATAAATTTATTATCAAGTCTCAGCATGCTGTGAAAGGCAAGTGTCCCAGACGTACTTAAAAAAAAAAAAAAAAAAAGCACAACATCAAAAAACAAACAGACGCAAAAACAATAATAAAACATAAAATAAATGAATACACAAGATAAAACGTAAAACAAAACAAAACAATAGAATGATACAAAACAAAACGAATGAAACAAACAAAAACAAAACTCTAAAACTAAAATAAACACACAAAATAAGAATAATAAACTAAATAAAACTCCAAACAAAACACAAAACAACAGAATGACACAAAAAATAATGAAACAAAACTCTAAAACAAAAGGGGAAAAAATAAGATTGCAGAAAACAAGCACAAAACTAATTGCATGATATAAAACAAAAGAATTATATAAAACATTAAAAACATTCAAATCACTGCTGGAGGTAATAAATCAAAGGCGTAAACCAAAGAGGTAAAGGTTTCAAGTACTGAAGTCACTTACCATGTTGACAGCATCCTGGTCAAATGGGTTGCACTCGATGTTCTCTGGGTAGTGGGCAAGCACTTTGGATTTAAAGGTCCTTTTGAGGGGGCTCTGGTCAAAGTTTTCCCCTGCAGAGAGAAAATTATTAAGTATTAAGGAGAGTAGAGGATTGGAAACATCTTTTAAAATATTCATAAGTTTTAAAATGCAAAAGCTATGGTACAAGTGCTGAATTTGTATACATGGTCGTAAATAAGAAGAGGTTTGTCATGGGTCTAAGCTACACTCCATTAAACTGATAAAAGTTTCATGGTTTTGCCACTAAACTGCAAGGCCTTTTGAGAGGATGGATATCCAAGTAAACAAGTTACATCTGCTTAGTTGTATGGAACCGTACGGTGTTTACTTGAATGTACATTTTAACATAGAGATAAATAAATCTTAGATTACTCTAACACACATTTCATATCTTCTTTTGATAGCTTAATAACTTGTTGAAACAAACATTGCTGTGACATGTTTATTACAACTCTCTCAGGTACGTTGGACAGAGTAATCCACTTGGATTTCCCATGTAAATGTGACCCAGATAAGACACCTGTCTCTGAGGGATAGTATTGGTCTTAGCAGGATTCCTCACCCTCTAATCTCAACATACATACAAACACATCTGGGTTTGTTCACCAATATCAGCAGCATTCATTCTTATGCAACTTATGCAAAAGATTTTAGCATGGTAATGGATACGACAATGTTAATGTATTTGGTCCCAGTGGAATAAATCTACTATGCTGCTGTATTGCTGCTGCTGGTTATTGCTGTTGTTGTAGATTATTGCTGTTGCTTCAGCAAAGCAAGTACAGCAACTTGCTATTCATACGCTGATATGGTGCTGCAAGTATTAAGATATACTGCTGCTGCACAAATAGCATATAAATTAACCCATAGCAGATCTATACAGGTGGAGCTGGGGAAGGTGGAGGATTTCAGAGTTTCAAAAGGGTTTCAAAGCACACTGCAAACTGCTCTAGCAAATGCTAACCATTTAAATGTAAAGCAGCAAGCTCATTGGCTGCATATGTGACATGAACCAATCAGCTTGAACCAAGTAGTTTAATGCTGTGAATATCATTAGTTTGCGTTAACGACCCATCAGCATGCAACATCTAGAGTTTCATGACAGAGCCTGGCATAAATGTTGATAACCGTCAACCGTAGGGTTGTGGGTTCGAATCTCGGGCAATACCATGACTTATATATATTATATATATATATATATATATATATATATATATATATATATATATATATATATATATATATATATATATATATATATATATATATATATATATATATATATATAAAATGTTATTAATAAACTTTTTTTATATATGCACAATATGTTTAGGATATCAAATTAATTTTAAGATTTATTTTAGTGAATCATAAGCAGAAAAAAATAGATTTATAGTTAGCGGTTTTGCTTTAATATTGAAAACTATTTATATTTCAGTTTTATACTTTGGTTATTGCTTTCAAGAGTTATTGTAATGATCATATGTTCATTTAAATTTGCACTTTTTTTAAAGATAACGTTGGGTAAAAAATTTGAATATCCAATTAAATTATAGGAAAGACTTTCAAAAGATTTTCACATTTTATTTGCATATTTGAACCTATATTTTTCAATTGAGCACCAAGGCTTGACATGTGTAGAGTGCATTTTTACCACTACACTAGTTATATTTGTATTATTAAATATATATTTAAAAAAAAAATTAAAATGCATCAGTAACCACATTTGTTTAGGGTAAATATGAAGGTTCAAATCACACACAAGTTGGCACACAATGATGGTCTAAAAACAAGAGGGAGGCACTGTCACTTTCTACCATCTTGAATGCAACAGTTTCATGAGAAATAGTTGCTTTTCTGGCTCAGTGCATGCTACTGTGCCTTAAACAGGCCGACACATGCAGCCCGTGGTGTTAGATGAAAACAGTATAGATCTGAAGGCAAAACAAGCAGGAACACAGATTGGAAAAGCGCCATGAAAAGCATGTGTCATGCAGGATTTGGATCTGATCAGAGTTCAAATGCAAATTTTAATCAAATGAATGTGAAGCAGAGAACATAAGAGTGTGCAGTTAGCATAACAATATAAACAAGACAACTAACTGATGTTACAAGTACAATCTTGATGGGAGGAAAACTGTACTCAGACAAGGTAATCAGGATTGAGCCTAATTAACAACCTAGCTCATGTTTTCTCATGTATGAAGATTATTTACAGCGCCAGTGAACTAGCTGTGATTTGGCAGGAGAGACTGTGTCAGCCTTGGGCATTAACTAACAGGACAGGACAGGGAGGAGGAGAAATCTACTAAAGCCCTTTATAACAGAGAGAGTCTGAGGTCGCAGACATACACGTGAGAGAGAGAGAGAGAGAGAGAGAGAGACACCATGATGTGATAGCAGGAACAGCAGGAGAACAGCAGAAAAACAAGAGAGGGAGGGAGAAAGACAGGCAGTGTTGCAAGAGACAGGGAACTGATTTAAAATAACAAGCTGAGGCAAATGACCCACATTTAACTATGATGAATCCTGCAAACCAAGAGAAAACGAGAGGAAAAGAGGAAGTAGTGAAGCTAAATGACAACAATGCCCTGGTTACACTTGGTATTCAGTCTTGGTTCATTTTGATCTGTAGCAGTTTAATCAATCTTTGATGGATATAATGAAGTCCCGTACAGTTTTCCAAACTGAAAATCCCACATCAAATTACAGAAGGTTGCAAATGACATTAATGTGTTCTTAATATGTCCAATCAAGTGAAGTGGTAGTCAAAAACACATCTACATTAGATTTGTAGATATTATATAAAGGTAAATATTAGTCTGTTCTGATGCAGCCTGGAGAGTTAAACGATAAATTAAAATAAGGGCTTTTAAGTGGTTAGAAGCAGCTTTAAAACAAAATAACTACTCAATCCAAAAAAGTGCATCTATTTATTTGCACAGAACTGCAGCAACATTAAAATTGTGGATATTAAATGTATTCATTTCATTAACACATCTGACTGATAAATGTGAAAATAATATTAACCATTCTATACTATTAAAATTCTAAAAGCTTTATACATTAAAATTCAAATGTTAAAAATGATCAAATTTGATAATATATTTATTCTAAATGATTGAAAATTAAATACTATGATTTATACACTCATTTAACATTATATAATGTAATCATTTCAAAAAGAATGAATGAATAATATAAATATTAATAAAAACAATACTAAATTTATCAAATTAAATTTTTTTTTACAAATTTACAAACTTTACAAAATTACAAACACCTATTTATTCATTTAATCAAGTGTTACAATAACATAAAATAATCTATCAAATTATAATTCCACTCTTTAAATAATTCAATAAAATACTCATTTTAAAAACTGCAAGTGAATCTAAATCACAATATTAAAATGGACAGCATGAAATGTGGATATTAATTTGGGGATTTTGTGATTAGTTCAATATTTGGGAGGAGTGCTTGGTTGTTTTTGTGTTTTATCCATTAAGCAGTAATGCACTGATGCAGTAAGCAACCTACAGTATTTAGTCAATATCAGAAGCCCTCCCCTCAAAGTCTATATACAAGCAGACACAGGGGATACATTTGGAAAGCATGTTAAAACCAGGTTTAAACCGTAATCTTTGTTGCCTGACTGTTTGAGATCAGATCATTCAAGGTGGATCTTAATACCAGGTTTAATCAGGGACAAAATAACTGAGGATGGGAAATATAAATGGAGAAATTTAGGGAAGCTTAGTGGTGAGGAGGTTAATGATGATGTTTACCTGCTGCCACGGCCTCTGGGTCCCTGCCCTGACGATCGGCCTCTAGCCATTGGTACAAAGCTGAGATGGCAAACACACAAACAGACAAACAAAAAGCAAAAATGTCAAACCAAACACAGAAATGGAGAAGCAAACAAAATGGATGCTTGACTGAATCCAAAGTGCAATGGCTTTGCAGACACAGACAGCGTGTGTGTTATTTTGCACGCTGAGCGGTGGGTGATGGAGGTGAAGTGAGACATGTTTCACAGCCTCTGCTTTGGCGAGGAGCTTGACTGTAGGCCGTAATCTCGGTTGGGATGGAGACATCATGTTGTGCATGACCAGCAAGCGCTCGCAGAATATCTTAATGCTGGGTGTTAAAGGAGCACGACGAGGTGGTTAAGAAATATCTACATGTGCAACCTACACACACATACACACATTCAAATACAGACTTCTATGTCCGGCTGGAAAGACATCTTCAGTTTTGGACTCTAATAGTCTGGATCATCAAATTTGGATTAGTTCTACCCATTTGTACAAAACAACAAAAAAATTTTTTTAAATTATGGTTCAGAATGAGCCTCACTTTTAAAATACACAATGTTATTACCCCCCCCCCAAAAAAATGAAAACAAAAAATAAAACCAAACCATTAAAAAAATATAAATAAATAAAAACAGTAGGGCTGTGCAAAAAAATCGAATGCGATTTTCATGCACATCTCATCAGTAAATACGCTCCTTTAATTAAAAGTATTATCTCCAGCACGTGTGTTCAGATCAGGGTTGCCAAGTTTTCACAACAAATCCTGCCCCAGTGCTTCTCAAAACTAGTCCAAAACTAATCGCGATACCAGGAGGTTCCCAGATAAAAAAAAAAAAATGCTTCCCTGGGTTAAAATATACGTTTTTTTTTTTTTTTTTGTGGCGTGGTTGTCTTGGTAAAATTCGCATTTTAGGGGCTAAATATCACGTTATTGGTATTGGAGTTGCTTCGAACCGCAGACTTTTTAAACAACCGCAGACTTGGCAACACTGGTTCAGGTGGAGCAGCAGTTACTACACAGAGCCGTAGTCTACCGACAACTAACACAAAATCGCTTTCAAAATCGACAAAGAATCGCCTCCGATTTTAAAATCGATTTTGTGTAGATTGTCAGTGAATTACGGCTCTGTTTTTTCAGAAAAATCTGTTGTGAAAACCTGGCAACCCTGATCTGAACACACGTGCTGGAGATAATACTTTTAATTAAAGGAGCGTCTTTACTGATGAGATGTGCATGAAAATCGCATTCGATTTATTGCACAGCCCTAAAAAACAGAAATGTTTTCACTTGGCAGAAATAAAAATACTAACAAACTTAAAATGAGAAAAAGTGCATACGCCAAACTAAAGATTTTTAATGATTTTAGATTCATTTGTAATAAGATAAAAATAAAATCAATTATATAATGGGAACTGAGAATACATTAAAGATGACAGACTACTGTAATTTATATGGCTAAAAACATATTATTGTGTATAATACAGTAATGAGAATCTTCACTGAGAATACAGGTAATGAACAAACAATAAAATATCAAATATACTTCAAATGTTGTACACAATATTAAAACGGTAATATAAAAAATAAAGGAGTTCTTTAAAATTGATTTGAGTTCTTTATTCATTTGTACATTCCAGAGAGCCAGATGTGTTGTTCTTGAGATTCCCCCACAGAGGAAGCTTCTGCTGTGTCTGCAGTGTTATGAACGGTATTCTCAGGATGACTCAGCCGGTGTGTCACAAACAAACGTCACTGCTGACTGAATGTGAATCAAGCACTCTCTGAACTCACCTAAGATCCCAACTACCTCTGCGAATCTTGGAGTACCAATACACTAATCAGTAAGATTCATACTGGTGTATAAATATACATATTATAACTCAAAATCATCAGGTAGCACTCTAGCATTTTCCCCAAGTGCCCATAAAAGCAGAACTTTTTCTACATTAACAGCTGGCAGCAGTGGAAGAGAGTATTGGATTTGTGATATTGAGCTTCAAAGAGCAGAATCACTGGCCTCGCTCTGAGCACCATTCATTTTAAAAGTGCTGATGGAAGACAGAGAAAGAGGAAGGGACGGCACACAATGTCTCCCGCAGAGCCTTTGTCCATCCTCAACAGCGTTACGTAACTGAGCTCTAGCTATGTGAGTGTGTGTGTGTGTGTGTGTGTGTTTTAGATGCTGAGCGAGCACATTGTGAACACGAAACATTGGGGTCCTTTTTCTCCTCGCAGTGTTTGGCAGTGAGTACAGCTCCAGTGTCAGACTCATAACACATCTACTAAAGCTGTAATCCACAACAAGTCCCGGCCCGTCAAAACCTCACTGCTTTATCTTACTGCACCATAAGCAAGAAATCAATTCACTTGTGGTTCAGCACTGAAATTTCAAGTAGCTTTAATTTGCTTGATAAGAATTACTTTGAAAGCAAGTGAAGGGACGGAACAAGTAGCAAAAGTCTTTCATCTTCAAAAATATTTAATGAGACAGTTTCAGTTCCTTATTAAAAAAAGAGAGCCTTGTAATGTAAGTTACATGCTTAACCTCAATCAGTCAAATATGAACACAAACAAAACAAAAAAAAGCATGACACAAGGCTGTGTAGATAATGTGTTGACTCCTATCAGCTGATTGCAGACATTCAGATCAAAGTTCACAGAGAATGTAATAATCAGTGTTTACATCCACTTTTAAAAGTTCAATTTCAAAGTCTAACTAAAATCCTATCAGCTTTTTTTGTGTGTGTGTGAAATCTAACTAACAGACCTAGATAATGCGGACGATTTATCTTAGAATAAGATTTAGAAACTGCTATTATGTACTTACATTCTTGTATACTAAACTTTTAATGCAGAGTGTAATGGGATGACGAAACTAATATTCAAAAGTTTGAACTGTATAATTACCATGAAATACTAAAAGATAAACAAATGAACAATCGTGTTAAACAGTATAGATACAAATCTGAGCTGAAGAAGCATATGAATCACACTGAAATCAAACGGTCACATGGTGTTTGACAAATCTTATCTGAGGACACAGGTCACCGATGAGCTGGATCTTAGTCAATGAACAAAGTCAACATGACCAGTTCATGGTCTTTCAGTCTCACACACACACACACAAGACCAAGCAGATTCAATTACGTAACCTTTTCGACCTGTTCGAGATCTTAGATATGAATATCAGCATATGAAATGTTTGCAATGATACCTTTGTGGTTGAAAAACTCAAAGCAACCAGAGACATTACATATCCAGAACTCCATCCCTCTACTTTCCGAAAGACTTCTAACTTTTAAAAAAAGCTTTTACTTTGAAAGCTGTATGCAATCCAGTCTACATACACAAAAAGATATGTTTCTATGATGAAGGCTTCTGAATGGCCTTACCTCAGATTAGGATGAGGGCCATGCAGAGTGGTAAAGATGTTATGTAAGTGGATTTCACACCCATGACATAACTCAGCAATTTATGACAAATATTGCACATTCGGCACTATGCCACCAGCTTCTGTGCAGAGAGCTTTAAACCGTTCTCATCTAGAGCAAATGATACTTATGACAGATATTCACCCAAAGTAGACAAACTGCCCCCCAGATGCCTTTAAAAGTGCTTGAGTGACATAATCATCACATTCATCGCTGAACGTATACCACGAAATGAAGACATCTTGTTATGAGAACAAGCATCTTAATGATGCACCATACAATCTTTGGACCCACTTTCTTCAACAAATACTAACATTTAAATTAATCAATTGATACTCTGTACTTACTGTGTACGTTTTTAGAGGCAATTAATATAAAGTGGAACTCAAAACTCTTTTTTTGTGCACTAAAAGATTTGTGCACTAAAATCTGGTTCTGAAAACTGGCCTGTACAAACCTGGACTTGAAACCCTATTGAACACATCTGGGGTGAACTGACAGCAGGCCATTACCCAACATTAGTGCCTCACTGATGCTCTTGTGTTGCTGAACATTTAATTTAATGTCAGCAAAAATGTCACGGCATTAATCGCTCCTTTTGCTGCCATAACAGCTTCCAATCTTCTAGAAAGGCTTTCTGCTAGATGTTGGAACGTGGATGCAGGGATTTGCTTCCATTTAGACTCAACATCAAGTGACGTGACATTCAGCCATGTATGGTGAGCCATACTCAGAATTCGTGCTCTGCATTTAACCCATCCGAAGTGCACACACACAGAGCAGTGAACACACACACACACACACACACTGTGAACACACACCCGGAGTGGGCAGCCATCTATGCCGCGGCGCCCGGGGAGTAGTTGGGGGTTCGATGCCATGCTCAAGGGCACCTAAGTCATGGTATTGAAGGTGGAGAGAGCACTGTACATGCACTCCCCCCCCCACCTACAATTCTCGACTCGAACTCACAACCTTTCAATTGGGAGTCCAACTGACTAACCATTAGGCCACTAATCATCAGTAATGTAAGTCACTGATGTTGTGTGATTTGATGGAAGGATTGTGTGATGGAAGGTTTATTTTGGCTTTATTCTATGCCGCACTTAGTAAATAATTTTTTATGGGCATTTCTTTGTGTACAGGGTTATTGTTGAACAAAACATACGCTCTTTAAAATGTTGAGAGTTGAGAGTCGGAAACAAAACAAAATGCAATAAATAAATGAAAAAAAAAAGAATGAAAAACTAAAATCTAAACAAAAACAAATAAACAAATAAAAAAACAAAACAAAATGCAATAAATAAATGAAAAAAAAGAATGAAAAACTAAAATCTAAACAAAAACAAATAACAAACAAATAAAAAACAAAACAAAAACTAACAATAAAACTTACAAAACAAGACCAAATTACAAACAAAATGAAAAACTTAGGTAAAAAGTCAATGCATCTAAACAATATTGTAAATTTCACAAATAACAAACAAATTGAAAAAAAAAAAACCTAAATAAAAAGAACATTTGACAAATAAACCAAAAAAAACCCCAAACAAAACAAGAACAAATAACTTACAAAATGAAAAATTAAACAAAAAAACTGAAATAAATAAAAGTAAAAAGAAATGTCAATGCATCTAAAAATATTGTTAATTTCACCACTAAAAATAAACATGTTTTATATATTTAAGTTTTTTCATATTCACAGTACAATTAAACTACAAGTTGTGAAAATGTGAATCGCATGTTTGTGGCACAGCATTGAACTTTACCTGAAATTCAGAGGAAGGCAGATTACAGTTGTACTGAGTCTCTGAGCAGATTATGCTAACAGGTTTACAAGACCCCCTCCCACATCTCTGATCTTCAGAAGCGGCCTAAAATGTACTGGGGAGAGTAAAAGCATGACTCTATAGTTTCAAAATAATGCAGGGTTAACGGTTGTAGACTAACATAAAAAAAAAAACAAAAAAAACATGGGAGTCCAATTCTCGACAATTCTCAAACTCATAATTTGCTGCTTATTAATAGTTGGTGAACTAGATGTTAAGTTTAGGTATTGGGTAAGACTAGGGATGTAGAATATTGTCATGCAGATTCAGAATATGTGCTTTTAAGTGCTAAATATTTAAGGACAGCCAATATGTTAATAACAGGCATGCTAATAAGCAACTAGTTAAAAGTAAGAATTGGTCCCTATACTAAAGTGTTACCAAACACAGTTTAAATACCCTAGGGTGGAACGGAAAAGGAAAGGTTCAGCAACGCAACATTAGCATTTGACCTGTTTTCCCCCAATTCAGGATTATTCTGAAAAAAGAAAAAAAAGTCAATGGGGAGCCAAGGAGGTGTTGCGACATTAGCATAGCCATTGTCCCAATGTCCACGCTGGTGCTCACAGACAGATGGTCTAGTAACCAGCTCTCTTTATAGCTGTCCACTACTGCCTTGTGTCTCTGCAGAGCTAGCCAGCGTCATTAAGAAACAATGAACGGAGACGTGTCATGTGGCCACAATGTAGCAATGCACCACTTTGGACGCCTAGGTTTTGTAAGTCTCATCTAGGCTGAAATATTAGAAGCATTTTATGAGACCTCGATCCTCAACAGCTTCAGCAGGTACGTTTGAAGCCTTGTATCGTTACAAAAATGAAAACGACCCAGTGTGTCACAAAGCTGACATTAATGTGGAGAACAAACAAATATAAATATATCAGAAACCGAGGTTATTGACCATTATTAGAGCTTTTATATTGCAGTAGTGATGGATATTGGATATAAATTCAACTCAATTAAAAACAAAACAGTAAATCTTTAGGAAATGAATGAAATTTAATACATAAATTACAATGTTATGATAGTGATTTTAGGTAATTTAGTTACAGACTTCAATATCAGTGCATCATTTAATATTTTATTTCAAATTTACACAAAAACTTGGGAAACCATTTGAAATGCATGTTAAACTGCAGAACATTAAAAGCAACTAGGGATTTCAGAAGTGCAAGTATAGTTTGGTATTGTGTTCCTCTCTGAATCCATGTATTTAGTTTTTGTATGACTCACGTCATTGCCACTAATGGCAGACACACTGCTGGCTGGGTAAAATGTACCTCAGCATCTAGTTAGCCAAAGTACTTGTTACAAGGGACCAAAACAAAAGTTAAATGGAGACAGTAGTTTCAAAAAGCACCACTCCATATCAAGGGGACCAGATACCGACGATTCACTGTTATTGACCATTCATGGTGTCAAATCCTCAGTAAATAAGAGGTAATTCTAGAGACAAATGCCCTCTTTAGGTAGAGGTGTGAACAATGGAGACAGGCTAGTACATCAAAGATTGAAATATCTTCCTGTGCCAAAGCAGGAATACACATTTTATTGATGGCACATCAAGTGAGACACAAGATGAGATAAAGGCTTGTAGGTGCGGAACATTTTGTAGGGAACTGAAATCATGATAAAAGTGCAGATCACTAGAGCGTAAAGATGTATGCATGTGCACAACTGCGATTAAAATGTTGCGTTTCATGTTTTCATTTCATTTGCGTGTTATTGTTTACAATCACAATACAATAAACACAGAGGGAAAGCAATTTATTTGACATGTAGCAATCCTCTTTTCGGGGGGGTCAAACGCAAGTGGTCTATTTATAGTCTTTATTTTTATTCCACTCAGAAGACATACATGACACCCTTAGGCCTAGAATATGTGCCTAGAAGTGTTTGACAAGCCCTCCAAACACATCCAAGAACTGGATAATGAGAATGGGACTGAAAAATAAACAGAAATGAAAGATAAACAGAGAAAAAGACATGAAAGATGGCCAGTCGTGCAGCTTGTTTACCCCGAATAACTTGTGGAAGTAATTTTGAGGAAGTTTACAATAAGACAGTTGCATTTTGAGATATGAAGTTAAATTGTGAAATAAACAATAAGAAATAAAGCCACACTATAATATGCAAAGATGCACTGTGAACCAAAGTCACTTTGATATACAAAGTTGCAATTACAAGAAATAGTCACCATGCACAATTAGGCGAAACAAAGTTGCACTGCGAGATATAATGTCGCAATTACTAGAAATAAAGCTGCCATGTGCGACAAAGCCACATTGTGAGATACAATCAAAACTACAAGAAAAAGTAATTGTCAAAATTGCAGTTACAATAGGTAAAGTTGCATTGTGAGATATAAAATTACAAATTATAAAGTTACAATTATGAGAAAGTCACCAAACACAATTAGGAGATAAAGTTGCACTGCAACAATTACAAGAAATAAAGTCACCTTGCAAGACGCTCACATTGTGAGACAAAGACACAACTACAAGAAAAATAGTCACCTTGTGAGAGTCACATTGTGAGACAAAAATACAACTACAAGAAAAATAGTCACCTTGTGAGTCACATTATGAGACAAAGACACCACTACAAGAAAAAAAAACTCACATTGTGAGACAAAGACACAACTACAAGAAAAATAGTCACCTTGTGAGAGTCACATTATGAAACAAAGACACAACTACAAGAAGAAAAAAAACTCACCTTGTGAGACAAAGATACAACTACAAGAAAAAAAGTCACCTTGTGAGACAGTCAAATTGTGAGACAGACACCACTACAAAAAGACAAAGTCGTCTTGCTTGACAAAGTCACATTGTGAAAAAGTCACAAGTACATAAAACAAAGCCACACAACCACAACATTTAACAAGCCTCTGCCATCAAGGAAAGGAAGCATGGCAACTCAAAATGAAACCAATCGAGGAGCCACAGTGCATTTGTGTAATGAAAGAACACTTCAATTAACCTTGACACAGTCAAAAAGTCTCTTAAATAAAAACAAGAAACAGAAACAGAATGCACAAAAACAGTCCAGTGAAAGGGCGACCAGCAGTGATGATTATGCGGAAAAGCCCAGGGAAGGGGGAGATAGGTCGTTTGAGTGCAGGGCTCCTCTGGGATTGGTCGGCAGCACATTTAGTCATGCAGAAACATGCTGAGGTATCCAGCAGGAAATGTGCGTTTTGAACAATGGTAGCGAGGAAAGAGGGCCAAAAATATATCAGGAAAACAATCTCTCGCTCTTTCCATCTTCAAGTGGTTTGAATTACAAATGAGCGTTCTCATCTTCTCACAGGAGGTGCGACCAAAGCTAACCTTCAGAAACTAGGCCACCAGAGAATACAGGTGCTATGGGGTGGGGCGAGGGGGCTTTTCAAAACACTCGATATTGATCAGACAAGAACAGTAGGATAATCTTCAACAAAGGTTATGTTGTACATGGATCTCACATGAAGCATCTCACAATGCTACTCTCAGTGTGAGTTCACATGGCTTATCTGAGCAATCCGGGGAGCTGATAAAATCCAAGCCCTGGGGACACTGGACACACACAGTGGTAAATTAATCAAGCTCAAACTGTTTAATCGTGATGAACTTTATCTGGGGAGCCAGACCAATCTCAGATCTGCTGAAAGAAAAGGCTGTTTTCCCTGTACAAACATTAACCAGATTTTTCTTGTTGTAATTATTGTAATTAATAATTGTGATTATTCTTGAGTGTTGTTGCGATGACGTTAAGATGCTCTTGACAAGGCTGTGGTTGCTTAATGCTCCAAAGTCAATTCAGTGCTAAAACGATCAAATAATTAAGGGACTGTATGATTGTATCAAGTAGTACTGTATCTGCCACAATTTCAATATAATTAAAAAAAAAACCTATCAACACATAGTTTTTACAAACTTGTATAAACCTAAAAAGAACTAGAACTAAACTTCTCTCTAAAACTCTGCGTTGAAAGCAAAAATAGAAGCTCTAAGCAGGTTCATCATTATGATGTGATCCCACACGGCCCGCTCTGCACTCTCTCGGTTTAAAGCAGCACATCTAATCCACGGGAGCATCACGCACACGCAGCTTAGCTCTTCACACAGTTCCCCAGCAGTCTGCTTAACTGTGCCAGGCCTTTAAAAGGTAGAGCAATCAACACATCTGTTAAAACAAGGCCAGACAAAGATTGGAGAAAAACAGGGTAAGGGCACACAGACTGGCTACTGGGATTACAAGTTACAGTTGCTTTTGGAAGCCGTGTTTTCTCTGACAGTTACACTTGCACTCTTGGTAAAAGCTTGTTGTGCTTTCAAATCAGGTTACAAGAAACGTGCATAACCCATATAAGACAACTAGTACAAACACAAGGCTCTCTGTGCCAAAAACTCACCACACCAGATACATAATATCAGATATAAGTCAAGCAGATCAAGTCATTGGAGAATCATCTGTTGATACCAATCACAGTATGAGTGACTGAAATCAAAATGATCAGCACTGATTGATTGCTCAATGCAAGTCACTTTGAACCACAGTACTTTGTGATATCTTTTAAAACCTTTCAAGTTCAATAACCTTTAAGATGCATGCTTGTGATAAGACCAATATGATAACATCATTCAAACCAACCATCATCTCTCAAAAACACAAGTTTAAATAGTGTAAGTAAATAAATAAATCAATTATAATGATTTATAATAATCTTCTTTCTTCCCATTTTTTGACATCTTGAGTCCTCAGATCTGTCTGATTTAGCTTTCTCCCATCAGTGACCACTATGAGATGTTCCCCCAGGTTGCCAACAATGCAATTCAGCCCATTAAAACAGGTATCATCAGATTCCAGACCACTATGAGACAACCAAACATATTCAGGCAATCAATATGAGGATAATGATGATTGTTTTTACTGATGCTTTGAGGCATCTTTAAACATTAAATTCATCCAATCCCTCGTCTAATAGATACAGCAGGTTTCAGAGAACAGTGGGCGAATGGGAACATAATTGATTTCATGTTCTTTACTTAATTTACTTAATTATTTATCTATGAGCAATCAATATCATCTAGCTATCCATGCATCTCTACATCTACATCTAATAAAATATTTTGATACTATATGTGCTTTGGGTTTAATTAAGGTTACACAGTCTGTTTACATTTTATTTTTTTCATGATTGTAAGTAATTGTGCTCATATTTTCTGTCAGAACCATCATGTCAGCACTGTCACACAAATTATAAAAGGTAATATTTGAGATTTTAGATA
Source organism: Carassius auratus (assembly GCF_003368295.1). Classification (NCBI taxonomy): domain Eukaryota; kingdom Metazoa; phylum Chordata; class Actinopteri; order Cypriniformes; family Cyprinidae; genus Carassius; species Carassius auratus. The sequence goes on along the minus strand of NC_039246.1, from coordinate 28,501,007 downwards.
CTTTTCCTCATCACAAAGACAATTTCCTAGTATAATCATCAATATCAGAAAACAAAATGGCTACTGCATTTAATAAATGTGTTATCTGCAAAAATATGTTTATTTTCTCAACTACTATATGACCTGACTGAAAATGGTGAAAATGAATATGAAACTGTCTTGTAGTCTTAATACATTGGATTTAATGTTATAACTCAGTTTTATGAGGCACGTTGGCCACGTTATTTTTTGTAAATTTTGGTGAATTGAGCAGTATGCAAAACACATTTTGTAAGAAAACTGAAGATTGAGCACAACCATAGGTGAAAACATGAACACTTTAAACATTTATCAAATACAATTCACTGATATCTGTGTTTTGTAGCAAATATTGTGCAATGTCTCAAAAATCAGTGCAATTCTCTAATTTCTCAGGGTCTCTTGTCAAATTGGAGACTACTATTCCCAACCAAGAATATTAATTTGATTTGAATGTCCGTGGAATGTCAGAAGAATAATGCTGTTCAAGCGGCATCGTTTCTAAGAAATCAGTGCACGCTAGCTCGTGTTTATTATACCCGATGTAGTGCGTTTACAATCACGCTACAATATATAACACACAATAACTCAATCTTACCTGCCAAAGCATCGGGCTCCAGACCCGTTTCGTTGTCTATTCCACATATAACAAAGTAATGTGCGAAGCGGCAGGGCGCTGACCCAGAGCCGCTCATAGTGGCACTCATCTCGGCACGAGCTGATCCGCTTTGTCCGCGTCTGTTATACAGACCCAACGAGCCCCATATCCAGCGGCCTCAGGCAAATGACTTTAAAGCGCCGTTTTAATGAAAGCTAATATCTTAAATTTAGTGCGGTGAGCTTCGGAAAGCAGCCTATGTACGTTAGGTATAATTTGGTTTGAAGAGCGCTGGCTGCTGTGTCTGTGTGAGAGTGTAGCTGCTCCAGAGTGCACTGACGCACTGCTTCAGCTGATCACACTCAGCCAATCGAGACCTCTCAATGTTTCGCCTCAAGGAACCTTATTTGTTTGAGAGTTTTGTGCAGGGATGTAACCCGTCTTTTAAATGTTGTGATTCACCGGCAAAAAAATAACAAATAAATAAATCAATAGGCTACGCAAAGATTTTTCTTGCGAATTTACAAATAAGATACAAATATAATCAGATTATCAATGAATTCCAGTTCATTTCTGTTTCACAATAATTAGTATAAATATGTATTTGTTCACGATTGTGAGAAAAGCAAATTAAGCTTTCCAAATGCCACATTTTCAAATACAGCAGAACCTATTTTGTGGTACTTTATAAAACAAGCATATTACAATATCGCCCTCTGTTGGTTGAGTACCTTTGTATTTGTGTTAAATGATCCATTATCGTAATAATCTATTGGGCATCACTCAATGTTTTCCAGTAGGCTAAAACGAATTAAAGTGATACTAAATGAAAAAATTACAAAAACAATAAATAAACACATAAATAAAATACACAAACAAACAAACAAAAAGTAATCTATAATCTAATCTAATCTGTCTGTCTGTCTGTCTGTCTGTTTGTCTATCTATCTATCTATTTATCTGTCTAAATTTTCAAACTTCAAGCTTTTACAATTGCCTTAAACTGTCAGGTTAGGCTTCTCAAGCCAAACTCAAAGTTTGTTCAAACACTTTAGTTAAAGAGTTCTAGAGGTTAATTAAAAGTTAATTAAAATAAGAAATGTGGTTGTTGTAGCTTTTTTTTATTTTATTTTATTTTTATAATTTTTCAGGCCTCCTAGTGGGCCCCTGGTTGAGAACAGCTAATCTATAAAAAAATATTCAGTACAACAGCACTCTTGGTTGTGTGATAGGGAATATAAAACAGTGGATTGTATAAATAAAACTAAATAATAAATGTTGTATGTTGGCAGAAATAGTTACCATCGCAGTATTTCACCTATACAAACTTTCGATTATGACGTCGCTATTGTGGGCGGGACTTCAAGGTCATGGGGAGTCCGAAAGTTTATTGTTACTGCGCTAAAATGAGCAATGCTGAGTCCACACTTCAATGCAAAGTGCCAACCATTCCCCAGCTTTAGCTGAGTCCAGTCCACAAAGCGTCTGTCCACCTCCACGAGCGCAGCCGGTGAATTTTGCAAAAACACGATGTGTGTGAAATGACGCATGTGTAAACCACACCCTGAACACAAAGAACAAGCGCTGCTACCACACGCCCAACAGAGACTCAAACACCTGACGCTTCATCACACCCGTCCCGATGGCGGAGGAGGCAGACTTCATGCGCTCTGTGTTGCCCGTTCACGGCGCTTTTCGCTCGGAAGACTCTTCTTTAGCTTTACCGGAGAAGGACAAACTCGCTCTCGCGGACGCACACCGGCTCATCCGACTACAGCAACAAGTTCAGCTCACTCTCTCACGGAAAAGAAAGAAACCAAAACCGCCAGGTATGTGGGATGAAACTACATGAAATAAAATAAAATATTTCAAAATAAGCAGTGTTTTGGTTTGGAATATAATACAGGTGTATACATTTTTACATTAAAGGAAAAAATAAGGGATGTCAGACAAATGTTTATGGTCAGCTTGCAATGGTCCTTTGTTCTCTTAACCCTATCCTTTGGTTATTTTATATTTTATTAAAATATTCAAAAACATTCTTACATACAACATTTTAAACATTCATTAAAAAAAACTATTACAACAATTACTTTGGATCTATCATGGTATCAGTGTGCTATCAAAGTGACTTTGATGTATACCACTGATTGATTATACCTGATTATAGCTATGACTTATATTCTTGTACTGAATATTTACATATTTAAAAATAATAGCTGAAGTCCATATACAGCTATGACAAAATATATATAGATATAATTAAATAAATTATTATAATGTAATAACTATTTAATACATTTAACAAATGTAATAACAATACTGCAAATAAACACTTTTGGTACTTTTTTTGCTAGTTGAGAAAGGTGAACCCTACCTTATTTTATCAGAACTCACTCATTCAGATGTATTTAGTAGGATTTGTAAGTGATCATGAAGAATATGTTTTCCATTGTGTTGTATTGTATGTGGTCCAATTGTGTGTTATTTTGGGCGTTGCAGAGTCATCTCTCTCAGACAGTCTGTCCAGCTGTCATATTTCAAATAGTTCATCGTTAGGAAGTCTGCACCTGAAGGTAAGGACAATTTTCCATTAGGATAAAAGTTGTTTTTAAAGGGGATAGTACACCCAAAATCAAAAATTCTGTTGCCATACAATGAAAGTGAATGGTAAAGCTTTCCAGTTCCAAAAACGGACAAAAACACCTTAAAAGTAATAATAAAAGTAGTTTGTACGATTTTTGCATCTTCTGAAGCGATTTGATAGGTTTGCGTCAGAAATGGAAGAAAGCATTCGTTTATTTCCATGGTTATGGTCATTTAATATCACTAACATAATTCATTTGAGATAATAACATGAACTATACTTTGCAGCGGACGATCTCCATCAATCATGAATCCACAAGGTTGTCACGGATGGTTGATCGATCTCAGTGGTCAAGTACCGATCCATCTCGATTTCACAGAGGCTATGGAAGCTGTCGTTACACCTCTAAAAGCCCGGCTTTATGCTGGGGGTCCAATTCTTTCACTCTCCCCTCGGCCCCTACAGTCAACCGTTTTCATATGAACAAACTAACTTTACGTTACGCCCAATCCGAGACTCTGCGAAACCCGAGGTTCGCAGGCCTGTCGGCTGTCACACAGCCCTCCAGAAAGCCTGTGTTTGAGAACAATGAAATGGATGATACAGATGATGTTTTTTTACCAAACACCCCACACAATGCTCCTGCAGAGAGAAACAGGATGGAGTTAGAGAAGCACACCCTTCAGAGGACCCTCTGCAAGCCGAGAGAGGGGGGGTTTGGTGCTCAAGAACAATCCGAGGACGTGTCCTGGCAGAGCCGCATACGGAAGCCGAGCCTGGAGTTTGTTGCAGGAAGACGACCCTCACAGCCTGGCTCGCAGATCAGCATGGAGGAGCAGTCAGGGAGTTTGAGGAGGATAGAAAAGCTGGAAGTCAAACCACAAACAAGGACAGCGTCAGCAAAGTAAGTCAGTAGTATAGTTTATACCTGTTTAATCTCAGTTAAATACCCATATTGTTTGACCGTGTTATTTGAGCATTTTATAATATTAAATTTAAATAAAACTTTACGTTTAATTTAATAATACATTCAATTAGCATTGTAATGTACAGTACATAACACTGGCATGCTGGTTATATATATATATATATATATATATATATATATATATATACACACACACACACACACACACACACACACACACACACACACACACACACACACACACACACCACAATAAATATAATGCATTATTAAATTAATTATATATAATAAATACAAATTGCATATATTTCAATAAAAATATTATACAAGTATAAGTTTATTAGTAATTATCCTGCAACAAAAACATTAGCTTATACATTGCCCTGAAATAAAAAAAACTTTTCACAATTTGGTTCAGAGAACAAAATAATAATGATAATTATTATTATTAAATTATATTCTATAAAACTGAATTTAAATTAAACCTACATTAAATTAGTTTTGAATTTGTATATAATACATTATAAAGATTGGTCTGCACACTAAATGAAGTTAGAGCAGGAGATAAAAGCAGGAATCTGCCTTCATCAGTGTAACAATTCTTTGTTTCTCAATTGTTATAGCGAAAATGGCAAACATCGGCTGATCATAATATACATTAGAAAACAATAACATTAGGCAAAAAAAGCAGTTTATACACATTGTATCTACAATTTAAGAATCACGGTGAATGCACTGATTATATACATTAAAAATGTGGAGTTATATAATATATATATATATATATATATATATATATATATATATATATATATATATATATATATAATTGATTTACTTATAATAAATTAATAAATCATATATAAATACATATAACCTTGCCATTTTAATATACAAGTGTTAGATGACCAGTATTAGTAAATACCTTGAAACAAAGACATGTACAAAAATGTACAAAGGTTTGGGCACTACTTGGTCTGAACTATTTTAGTTGGAATGAACTCTGTTATATTTCAGTTGTGTGTCTGTGTTTTAAAGGAAGAGCAGACAAGTTGAACTTGGTCCAGAGATGACACTAAAAGAGGCTGTAAATCTGCTTGCACAAGATAACATGGAAGCACAAATCACCGCGACTAACTTTATACAGAACCAGTGCTTTAACAGTCCAGATGCCAAGAAAAAGGTAAGTGATACTTAACTCTAAAATGAAATATGCTAGTATGATCCACCCAAAAAAGATACTCAAAGTCTAGCCTCAGTGGTTGCATTGATAACAAACACCTCAGGCGAAATGAAACGGTGAGTCATAGTACTACATGAAGAGGTGACACTTTAATTAAGTGTAAAACGGGTGTGGAAGAAAGTGAGAGGAAAGTATTTAGTGTGGTTTACATGTTTAGAGAACAGTCAGACAGTAAATGATTAGGACAACAACATTTGACTTTAGAGTTACGTTTCTGCTGTTCATTTTATACCTTACAAACTTGACTTTTAAAACATTACAAAAAACATTTAAAGCACAATTGATATTAAAAAGGAGTTGGTGCAGTCTAGTGCTTTAAGATATGAGCTTGGCATTCTTGAACTATCAACACTGAATCTTTGAGCAAACAAAAGACAGCTCAAGGGGATTTCCTGCATTCACTTTGAATCCAAGAATAGCCCATATTAAAACGTTGTCGATAAAATAATAGAATAATATATCCGAATAAATATATTTTTAATAATAAGTGTTTTTATAGATGAACTTTAACTTAGTTATAGTTATATGACAGCAAAGTTATCTAAATATATCATAAAAATAAGGGAATTTAATATACAATATCATACAATTACATATTAAAATCTCTAAGATTTGTTAATAAACTATTTTATATATATATATATATATATATATATATATATATATATATATATATATATATATATATATATATATATATATATATATATATATATATATATATTGTGCATTCCCTCTTTTTTTGGGCTAGTGTTACAGTTTATGATACCTGACATACATGTATATAATGGGATTTTCTCTTCTCAAACCAGTTTGTACTATTTGTACTATGTACTATTGTATGTAGATGAACTGTAATGTTAATAATCACAAAGCTACCTCCCCAGTCCACCCATATAATTTGTTAAACTGACCTGCAGTTAATTCTGAATGATTGTGGTTGTGACATTACAACTGTTAGCACATGCACACACAGCCGCCCATGCTTACATAACAACAGTGATTCAGTGCTCAGCAACTTCGCCTGTCCTTATGAAAGACGCTGTGAGCTGGTATGCAGAGGTTCACAGGTCTGAAAAACACACGCATACAGCATATATTTTGAAAATTTGTGCATGTATTTACATGCGTTTATTTATATTCATATAATTTATATATTATAAATGTATTTAATATGCACTTACCGGCCACTTTATTAGGTACACCTCTTCAATTGCTTGGTAACACAAATGGCTAATCAGCAAATCACATGGCAGCAACTCAGTGCATTTAGGATTTCAGAACCGAGCATCAGAATGGGAAAGAAAGGGGATATAAGTGACTTGAACATGGAATGGTAGTTGGTGCCAGGTGAGCTGGTCTGAGTATTTCAAAAACTGCTGATCTTCTGGGATTTTCACGCACAACCATCTCTAGGATTTACAGAGAATGGTCCGAAAAAAAGAGAACATGAGTGGCAGTTGTGTGGATAAAAAATGCCTTGTTGATGTCAGAGGTCAGAGGAGAATGGGCTGGTTAGAGATGATAGAAAGGCAACAGTAACTCAAATAAACACTCAATACAACCAAGGTATGCAGAATATTATCTCTGAACACACAACACGTCGAACCCTGTAGCAGCTACGGCAGCAGAAGACCACACCGGGTGCCGCTCCTGTCAGCTAAGAATAGGAAACAGAGGCTACAATTCACACAGGCTAACCAAAATTGGACAATAGAAGATTGGAAAAATATTGCCTGGTCTGATGAGTCTTGATTTCTGCTGCAACATTCAGATGGTAGGGTCAGAAGTTGGCATAAAGAACATGAAAGCATGGGTCCATCCTGCCTCGTCTCATTGGTTCAGGCTGCTGGTGGTGCTATTTGCTGCTATTTTCTTGGCACACTTTGGGCCCTTTAGAAACAATTGAGCATCGTTTAAACACCACAGCCTACCTGAGTATTGCTGCTGACCATCTCCATGCCTCTATGACTACAGTGTACCCATCTTCTGATGGCTACTTCCAGCAGGATAATGCACCATGTCACAAAGCTCAAATCATCTCAGACTGGTTTCTTGAACATGACTGAGTTCACTTTACTCAAATGGCCTCCACAGTCACCAGATCTCAATCCAATAGAGTAGCTTTGTGGTTGAACTAGAGATTCGCATCATGGATGTGCAGCCGACCAACTGCAGCAACTGTGTGAAGTTATCATGTCAATATGGAACAAAATCTCTGAGGAATCATTCCAATACCTTGTTGAATCTATGCCACGTAGAATTAAGGCTGTTCAAAATTAAATTAAATTTATGCATTTAGCAGACGCTTTTATCCAAAGCAACTTAGAGTGCATTCAGGCTATAAATTTTTACATATTATGTGTTGGGGAATCGAACCCCCAACCTTGCGCTTGATAGAACAGTGCTCTACCAATTGAGCTACAGGAACACAAAACTGAAAACTTTTCTCTGAAGACAAAACTGGCTCCAACCCAGTACTAGCAAAGTGTACCTAATAAAGTGGCCAATGAGTGTAAAAAACATAACATATTTATCTTAAATATATACATGCATGTGCATGTATTTATATATACATAATTAACAGATATATATCATGTAAACAAAAACTTATATTTTGGATGCAATTAATCATGATTAATTGTTTTACAGCACTATTTAAAATGTATTAAAACAGAAAACAGTTATTGTAATAATGATTTGCAATATTACAGTTTTTACAGTATTTTTGATCAAACAAATGCAGCTTAAAGCATAAAAAACTTAATTCAAAAACTCCTAGTGACCACAAACATTTAAACACTATTATATTGAGGTAAAGGTCAAGTAGCAAAAACAGGCTGTTTAATTCTAAAGGTCAGAGAGAAGCTGGAAAATGGTCATAAAAAATTTGGTCCAAGAACCTTGACTAACAGAATACAAAATTGCAGAATTTGACCTATTTAAATTGAGGTTTCTTATTTTAGCGTGTTCCATCTGTTCAGGTACTTTATCTTCAAGGCATCCCAAAGCTGCTGAAGCTCATGCAGAATGAAAGCGAGGAGCTGCAACGGGCTGCTGTCGGCGCACTCCGAAATATTGTTTTCGAAAACAATGAGAACAAAATGGAAGTCAAAGACTGTGAGGGGCTTCCAGTGATCCTGAGACTGCTCAAGAACAACCGAGACATCGAGACCCGACGGCAGCTCACTGGTAAAGGATTCATTAAAGTATTTAAAATGTTCACCATAATATATTTAATTTCATTACGCAGTCAAACTTGGCTCCACTTTAGATGATCCAGCTAAAACTCACAACATAAGAAACATCCAGATCTTGAACGTGTGACCTCTAGCCTCCCACTAATCTTGCAGATGTTATTCTCTCTCCAGGGCTGCTGTGGAATCTGTCTTCTCATGACCTCTTGAAAGAGCAGCTCGCTAAAGATGCGGTCAAACCTCTCACAGATAGTGTGCTGGTGCCCTGCTCTGGCATTTCTGAAGGGGAAGACCCCAAGTTGGAACTCCTTGCTGACCCTGACATTTTCTACAACACTACTGGCTGCCTGAGGTATTTCCAACTTAAAGAGAAAATACAACAGGTTTTAAATGAAGCACATTTATTTTGATAAGCCAGGCCACTCTAAGTGCTACAACTGCCAAAGCTATACAGAAACATTATTCTAATATACACTAATGTGTGTATACAAACATTTGGGGACAGAAAGATGTTTTTTTTTAAAGAAATTAATACTTAAATTAATAAAATTTCTAAAAGATCACCAAATCAGCATATCAGAATGATTTCTGAAGGGTCATGTGACTCTGAAGACTAGAGTAATAGTGTCATCATAGGAATATATTACATTTGAAAATATATTAAACAGAACATAGTTATTTTCAATTATAATCATATTCACTAGTGCTGTCAAATGATTAATGGTGATTAAAAAAGTTTTTGTTTACATAATATATGCATGTGTACTGTGTATATTTATTATGTGTATATAAATACACACATGTACAGTATATATATTTGGAAAATATTGACATGCATTTACATATATATATTTATATTCATATAATTTATATTATATATATAAATATATTTTACATACAAAAATAACAGATTTTTTCTGAAATATATACATGCATGTGTGTGTGTGTGTGTGTGTGTGTGTATATACACAGTACACACACATATGTAAACAAACATTTTTATAATCTATGCGATTAATCTTTTAACAGCACTAATATTTAGTGTTTTTTCTGTATTTTTTTATTAAAAATGTTGGTACACCTTTTTGGGTATAACTGAGTAGATATTTTTATATTCACTTATTCATGTAGAAAATTGCACTCTCCATTGCATTTCTACATGAAAGTAATAATAATTGTATTTATTATTTTTTTTTAGAAATTTGAGTTCAGCTGGTCCAGATGGACGTAAAGCCATGCGAGACTGTGAGGGTCTCATTGAGTCTATCATCTATTATATCCGTGGTAGCATTGCAGACTACAAACCTGATGATAAGGTAAAGAGCTACTCACATTAAATCCCCATCTTTATCAACAGCAACAGTACGTCTTTAGACCTTGATGTTCCTGTACAATGAAAATGTTTAGATTTCATAACACAAAATGTCCTCCCCATTGGGAAAATTATTTATTCAAACTAAAAACTTCTCAAATGATTCATTCTGAATGCTCAAAACTATGTGACACAGATGAATGCATAAACGTGACCATCCAAATTTACTTCAGTAAAACCTATTGTGTGATAAGAAACTATGCCTCTCAGCCTCCTTGAGGTAATGTTATATTGTCTAATATGATCATGGAGTGATTATTCCAACTGGTGAACAATTTATAATAATTTAATGATTCATTCTTGCTTTCCAGGCCACAGAAAACTGTGTGTGCATCCTGCACAATCTTTCTTATCGATTTGATTGTGAGTTGCCTCGTGTGGATTCCCCAGTGGTACAACAGCCCAAACAAAATCACAAAGCAGAAACTAGCAACCCTGGCTGTTTTATCCTCAACAGTCCCAAAAACTCTGAGGAGGTTAGTGTTACACTGTAGACTAGACAGAAAAGAGTTTGTTGAAATGTCTTCTTTTACCCTGAAGCCATCTCAGAGGTAGGTGAGTTTGTTTCTTCAACAGAACAGACTTGGAGAAGTTTAGCAATGGATCACCAATGGATTTGGAGAAATTCAGCATCATTTGTTCACCAGTGGATGCTCTGTAATGAATAGATGCCATCGGAATGAGAGTCCAAACATGACAATAATCCACAAGCAATTCACACGACACTCCATCAATAGCTACGTTTACATGGACCCTTCTAATCCGATCGTAATAGGACTAGAAGCACAATCAGAATAAAATTTCACATGTAAACACGTCAATCGGATTGAATTGGCTTGATCTGACTAAAATTTCGATCGGATTGTAAGGGGTGGTTTATCCCTTTTATAATCCGAACGAGAGGACGTTAACAGTTACGCAGTTACATAGAAATAGCGTAATGACGTATGACGCACGGAACGAGGAAGTGTCATAAATAAGTGTCCTGTCATTATAAATCTCCCCTTTCACTCAGCGTATGTGAAGTGGAACACGACCACATCCCAACAGTCCTCGTTTAAGACTCTCATCAACAGACGTCTAGTTTTGAGTGCGGGAAGAGGCACTTTTACTACTTTTTTTTTTTTTTTGCTAAAGTAAAGTTAAGCAGAAAAACAGTTCATGTGCTGGTCCTCGCCTAATTAGGACTCGTAGATAAATATAATGTGTGCTTTTTAAAACAGCAGCGGGAAACTGTATATTCATGCAGTGTGCACATGTCAAAAGAGTAAATCCGATCAGAAGCTTGTGACATGTAAACGCGCACATCAACCCGATCACTTTATTTACCGTTCATGTACACACTACGTACGAATGTATTCATTCCGATGGAAGCAAAAAGTGTCCATGTAAACGCACCTAATAAGGCTCTTGTGAAGTTAAAATCTGCTTGTTTGTAAGAATCAAATCCATCAATATGGCAATTTAACTTTAAACCAATGTTTTGAGTCCATAATCTATAATAACACTTCCTCCAGTGTTCCTCTTGTTGTTCTCTCATATCAAAATACATATAATTATCTAGAACTGTTTTAGCTTGTAAATGTGCTTGATCTGCGCACATTTCTCCCCTGATTAGGACGAGATGACTTTAAAATATTATGGATGGGGGACTTTTACCTGGAAGCAACGGTAAAAACATCTTAATGATGGATTTGTTTGTCAAAAACATGCAGCTTTTTGCTTCACGTCATTTATCAATGGACAGGAGCCGCGTGAATTACTTGTGGATTATTGTGTCGTTTTTATCATTTGTTTGGGCGCTTATTCCGACGGCACCCATTCACTGTAGAGGATCCATTGATGAGCAAGTGATGTAATGCTGAATTTCTCCATATCTGTACCAATGACGAAACAAACTCATCTTGAAAAATTTGAACTGGAAGGATTTATGTAAGGAAAATGTATGCCTTGACTTTTTTCTGTTGAGTATTCAAACTGACCAAAATCTCTAAAGCAAATGTATTGGCGTCAAACACAAATTGACCTCATATTTGGCATCATATGTTGTGACTCACCTCAGGCTCAGGAAGCGGATGAAGACTATCCGTTACTTGAGGAGAACGGCAGTCCTCAGGGTGTAGAGTGGCTCTGGAGCGCCATCACCGTCCGCATGTATCTCTCTCTCATTGCTGTCAGCACAAACCAGCACACAAAGGTGGCATCCATCGGAGCGCTACAGAACCTCACAGCTTGTTCTGGAGAGGTATGATCTAGAAAATGAATCTCAGTAAAATAACTATAAC